>NW_020438876.1:583375-604116 GCF_000699045.2 Agrilus planipennis | reverse complement strand
CATCGCTCACTCAAGTAGGAGAGAGACAGATGTCGAACGCTGCCGAACGCGGAGGCCGATTGTGCCTCTTTGTCGCTCGTTCCGCGCTCTCGCTTGCACTTCAAGCCTTAAATGGAACGCCTCAGAGTGAGGTAACGCCGCATGAGTCATGTTTTTTCGTGCGTCCATCGAATTATAAGACGTTGTCACGTCAAAATCTTGACACAATTTCCCGTTGTTTTCCTCCAATTGGACATATTTTCCATCCTAATTTCAAAAGCAAGACGTAAAATGTAATTAATGCCGGTTACATTACTTTAATTAATTTTGTTAGCGACTAACATTAAAATTATTGTTGACATTAAAACTTCTACCTTACTTCCATTAATGCCCTTTGAGCGTCAACAGATTCTAGAATATTAATTACCAAATCGTCGAAGAACTAAACCAACTTTCCACAGATCAAAAAACTTTTCGGTGAAGTAGGAGGTACTTGTACCTATATACGTACGGATGTACAAAATCTGAATAATTTCATTTACTTTATTTATTATCCTCTCATTTATGCTGTTAAGCAAAGCTTTTAAGTTTTTCGGTCAATTGGTAGGTAAAGGTAAATCTACTACGAGAATTTCATTTGTCCTTGCATATAAAAATATTTGTCGAAATTGGGCTTCAGATTATTAGACAGAAGGTTAAAATTAGTTGTTTTATATTGGAGAAAATGTTTTGAGCATTAATTAGTAATACAATGAAAAAAGTTGCTTGAAATTTACATTTCCTGGAAGGTGTTTTGTAAATTTTAATAAAAATTTTAAAAACTATACACAGATATTACTTTATTCATAATATAGTGTATATTTGTGGTTCTGTCTGTGGAATTTACTGTATCTCGACATATTGTCTATTTATAAACGCAAGTTCGGGCGAAAACTTGGAGCAACTGGGAATACGTACCCGTAATTCCTGAATACCAAATTTCATGTGGCAATTGACACCGAAACTAAACTACATTTTCCTTAAAATTATCACAAGATACACCCTTATATGTCAAGTGTAAAAAGTTTTACAACGCAGTCAAAGCATTTCTTCAAAAATATGTCGAAATTTTTGTAGGTTTATAAACTTTTAATGGTTCATAAACAAATGTTGACGTGGCGTGAATAACACGATCAGAAATTGATCGGGTATTAAAGGCTGGAAATTGGTATTTTTTATGGGAAATAATTCTGCTGTTTATTGAAAGTTTATCTTTTAATATCACGCCTTCTCGTTTAACATTAGATACATACTAAGAAATACAATTTTTGAAAAAATAACTGTTGTATTATGTCCTAAAGAAACTGATTGATTTAATATAAAAATTGCAGCGTTTGTCCCATTTCACACAAAGTAGGTGTCTATCTATCAATTTATCGAAATAGCTTATTAGATTTTGAACAGGCTATAAAATAAGCAGTTCAGTTATATCCGGAAAAGAACTTTATATNCGAGACTGATGCAGATGAATCACCTGGAACTCACGAACTAATTGGCACTAATGTATGAGATTTATCTTTTGGCGTATAGAAAGCGAGATTGACTCAAATAGTTCCACGTCTGCATCCTGTGGGAAAGTGAGGTCTAGTATAGTATTTGCAAGGTGATATCAATCCCATATTTCAAGAAAATTGCAAATTTAATATGGAAATTGATTGATCTATTATAATCTAGAAAATTAAAAAGGAAAACATTCTTTTTAGGATTTTTTATTACTTTTCCTCTAATTTCTAAGTGTGTTGATATGATTGCAAATTAAGTAAATGTTTGAAGATTATTTGGAAATTGATTAGGGTCCCAAAGTATTCATTACTTAAATGCCTCTACAACAGGACTAATCCAGCACTCCTTGACCCATTTTTTGATATCGTATATATTTATAAGAGATATGTATGTCCTCTCGGCTAAAAGGGTCGCATCCTTTTTTGAAAACATTTATGGTCCACGACAGGAACATTTTGTTTTAGTACAACACACACACATTCTCTCTCATATTGTTGAGGTAAAACGAGACTGACTATTTCTGATTGAGAAAAAGAAAAAGATAAATTCTGACTACCCATTTAGTAGGTTGGCATTCCTGCTGTGTCTGCCTACGCATCAGGCACTGGGGGAATGAAAATGACTATGCGAGGAAAGAACACCACCGTTTGCTTTACAGTTGCCAAACATTCGCATCGCACCCCAAGGAATACCAATGGGAAACGCTGTTTCAGAATAAAACGACCGACTGGTTGCCTCAAGCACTTCTCAACGAAGCGACTTCCATTAAGAAAATTGAAACATACACGCTGAAAACTCGACGTTTAAATAATAACAAGTACGGGCCTATTTTCAAAGAGAATGATAAACTGATGAACCGTAAGCTCACTATTAGGGTAGTAAATGTAGCCTTAAAGGTCTTGTTGGAAACTGAAAGCCGAAAAGTCTGGATACGGCTGAAAATAAAACAAAAGAAAGTTTTCCATTTAAACGACACAATCTGTCACATGATAAAAATGGAACATATTTAGGGAGAGACAAAGAGAGAGAGCTTTTCTCTTATCCTTATTAATAGACTCAAAGGATATCTATGAAAAATCCTCTTTTTAATACAGTACCTTAATTAGTTTCTAGCTACCATTTTGTTTGCATTATATTTAAGCAAACCTTGTTGTTCAAATTAAGTACCTAATAATGTATTAACATTTTCAATTTTTCAAGGATAAGCACCAGAATTTTCCTATAGGTATTCAGTTATTGTCTCGAAAACCTTAACAATCTTCTGTCTTTTTGCGACAGGAGACATGATTTCAAAGCGAGTAGTAGGCGAGTCCAAACTGAGTTCTGAAATGTTTTTTGATCAATATTTAATATTTTAGTAGAAAACTTTGAAAATACATTTAAGACGATGTCGATTCTAAAAGTAGAATATTATTAGATTTTTGTAGGTGGGTTTGTTATTATTTTTGCCGAGAATTTTTAGATTTCAAGTTCAGTATGACATCGTTTCAGCGAGGATTTTAAACTTCCCCAGAAGTTGATTCCACTCTTTCGCCGGGAAAGTCCATTAAATCACGCGAACGACGCTGTAAAAACTAGACGAGCACTTTAGTTCAAAGTTATTTTCAACTTCCGAGATGACTTTTTAGGAAACTTTTTCGACTGGTGAACTGATTTTTATAAATGCTGTTTAAAAGGACGTTGAACATGTCCATGTAAAACGATCGAGCTCGATTTTATCTATCTTTTCGTTTATTGAAATCATAAAGAGAAGCATAGGTAGTAAGTTTTTGATGATTTTTGTTCATTTTAAACGTACATTTTGCATTTGGTTTTACAAAAATGGATTGATACAGTTTCAATTTCATTGTCAGCCTATCGTTCCATGTTGTTGCAACTGCGTTTTCAAATATTTCGCCAAATGTTTATGGAAGATTTGCATTTAACAGAAAGTTGCTGTCGCAGTTGCCATTCATACAGAGGAAAAATCAACAAAACCGAGAAAACTGGAGCTTTCTCATGGAATATGTTATAAAGTTTCAAATTATAATTTACATTTCATTCCGAAACGGAGTATAAGTCGTATATGCACACTTCTTTTTACATATATACACACATATAATACACCTTCTAATGTGCATATATGCAAAATGCAATCTGAGTTACCTGCATACTAGATGTGGACAGGGCCAGTGGTCTAAATTGAACTTCAAATGGAAGACGATATCTTTTTAAGACAAAACGTAGACGAATCATCTTCGAATGCACGCAAATCAACACTAATGTATATGAGTCATCTTCAAACGCGCACAAAAAAACACTAATGTATCAGAGTCATCTTAGAGCACGCACAAATCAGCACTTACGCACATGAGTCACTTTCAAACGCACACAAGTCAACACTAATGTATCAGAGTCACCTTCGGACACGCACAAATCAATATTAATGTGTGAAAGTCATCTTCGAGAGGGATGATGAATTATCTTCTTTAACTTGTATGTAAACCGATACTAATAACATACACGAGGCGCATTTGCAAGTACCCACAAACCGATACTGATGCGCACACGAAACAATATTGACGCAGATGAATAGTCTTCTATATCTTGTACGCAAGCGGACACTAATAACGTTGACGAGACACCTTTGGGTCAAACCGAGACTGATGCAGATGAATCACCTGGAACTCACGAACTAATTGGCACTAATGTATGAGATTTATCTTTTGGCGTATAGAAAGCGAGATTGACTCAAATAGTTCCACGTCTGCATCCTGTGGGAAAGTGAGGTCTAGTATAGTATTTGCAAGGTGATATCAATCCCATATTTCAAGAAAATTGCAAATTTAATATGGAAATTGATTGATCTATTATAATCTAGAAAATTAAAAAGGAAAACATTCTTTTTAGGATTTTTTATTACTTTTCCTCTAATTTCTAAGTGTGTTGATATGATTGCAAATTAAGTAAATGTTTGAAGATTATTTGGAAATTGATTAGGGTCCCAAAGTATTCATTACTTAAATGCCTCTACAACAGGACTAATCCAGCACTCCTTGACCCATTTTTTGATATCGTATATATTTATAAGAGATATGTATGTCCTCTCGGCTAAAAGGGTCGCATCCTTTTTTGAAAACATTTATGGTCCACGACAGGAACATTTTGTTTTAGTACAACACACACACATTCTCTCTCATATTGTTGAGGTAAAACGAGACTGACTATTTCTGATTGAGAAAAAGAAAAAGATAAATTCTGACTACCCATTTAGTAGGTTGGCATTCCTGCTGTGTCTGCCTACGCATCAGGCACTGGGGGAATGAAAATGACTATGCGAGGAAAGAACACCACCGTTTGCTTTACAGTTGCCAAACATTCGCATCGCACCCCAAGGAATACCAATGGGAAACGCTGTTTCAGAATAAAACGACCGACTGGTTGCCTCAAGCACTTCTCAACGAAGCGACTTCCATTAAGAAAATTGAAACATACACGCTGAAAACTCGACGTTTAAATAATAACAAGTACGGGCCTATTTTCAAAGAGAATGATAAACTGATGAACCGTAAGCTCACTATTAGGGTAGTAAATGTAGCCTTAAAGGTCTTGTTGGAAACTGAAAGCCGAAAAGTCTGGATACGGCTGAAAATAAAACAAAAGAAAGTTTTCCATTTAAACGACACAATCTGTCACATGATAAAAATGGAACATATTTAGGGAGAGACAAAGAGAGAGAGCTTTTCTCTTATCCTTATTAATAGACTCAAAGGATATCTATGAAAAATCCTCTTTTTAATACAGTACCTTAATTAGTTTCTAGCTACCATTTTGTTTGCATTATATTTAAGCAAACCTTGTTGTTCAAATTAAGTACCTAATAATGTATTAACATTTTCAATTTTTCAAGGATAAGCACCAGAATTTTCCTCAAAGTTTTGATTTTGTATTTGACAAGTAAAAAATGTAAATTCGGTGGAATCCTATTATTATTTGATGCCCGTTACCGAATCTACCGGAGCTTTCATCCCTTTATCGATAAATAAATCATATCTTTAAGTCTTATATTATTTATAGGTGATTATCCTTTTCACAATATCGTCATTTCTTATCTGCAACTGCTACCTTATTTACACAAACATCTCAGAGTATACAAGTGTTACGTTCATCTGGTTAAAAATTTAAAAAGAAAAATACAAAATGTTGATCTGANGAAAAACGAAACCATTCTAATATTAGCAATTAATTTTTTTCAATTATTGTTTTGGAAATTTAAATTGAAACTCAAAAAGAAATAAAAATCTCAAATTTCAATTATCTACACACGCTTTTCTTAAAATGCGATAAGTAATTTATCGGTCTCTTATCTCCAAAAAGAATTTTTGCGATTTCCTATTACATTTGGTTAAAATTCTCCAAAACTTGCTATTTATTTCACAAATATCCTGTATAGGTACTTAGAAGCTCAAGTTTTATCGTTAATTCGATATTAATTAATTACATCTATAAATGCCCTGTATTGTACGCACATATAATCTATATACACATTTAAGTATCTGTAACGATAAGTAAATATGTATTATTGGATTGCTTAGCAAACAGTTTTCGATGTGTAGCAAATATATGTATAAGGTTGAGGAAGTGGACAGTAAGTTTCCGGTCTTTCTGCTGATCAGGCAGCACACAGCGGCCAACATACCCAAAGTTTTCGGATTCGAGATCAACAAACAAACATGTCAAAGACCTCCGAGCCAATACTACTGTCGGATATTCCGTAATCTTGATTCTCCCGCCACTGCTGCTGCCATACAGGAATCCTTATAGCCGATGATTTCACGTCCTTTTGTATTCTCAGACCGTTGACAAACGATAAAAGAACGACCGAAGAAAGTTATTTCTAACTGGCGATCATCAATGAGAGAAGAATTATGTCCTGACTCCAGAACTTTTTTCCAACTTACCACTTTATCACTGAAGGAGCACAATAAAGAACAAGGATTCATCTACATGCATCAATTACGTATACTATTTATTTGTAACGTATTATTTATAAACCCACCCCAACTATAATATTAATCGATGCACTAATTTTATCTTCACAGGTAATAAAATACGGGAATTATATCTCTACTACTAGATATAATAATAGTTGAAGTGGTAACAGTTGAATTCCTCAAACTGAGAAGACGAATAATAAGTTTTGGGTAGTCAATTTCATTTTAAATTCAATTTTGCTACTTGTATTTGTGTTATATTAAATATGCGAATGGCTAATTTCATTATTATTCCTGCTGGTTCTTCAAAGGTCGGGTGCTTCAGAATTAGAATGTCAATATTGAAGTCTACGACAATTTAAAATAAAATGTTCAATTGTCTTCCGAACTCTGACATTTATTCTTGCTACAATTTGCTTTAAAAGGTATAAAAATTGCCAGAAAAAAAATCAAATATGTCTCTGCCTTGACTTCCATGGAGACCTCTGTTCTCCTATTTTTTGTCTAAAACTTCTTCATTTTTGACATTGTCTACCAGAATTTTTCGNATTCCTGCTGGTTCTTCAAAGGTCGGGTGCTTCAGAATTAGAATGTCAATATTGAAGTCTACGACAATTTAAAATAAAATGTTCAATTGTCTTCCGAACTCTGACATTTATTCTTGCTACAATTTGCTTTAAAAGGTATAAAAATTGCCAGAAAAAAAATGAATGAACAACGTAATGTTTTGTTTAATAAACTAATTTTCATTAAATAAATCAATAACCATACAATACTGATATAGATGCATGAGAACAGCCCTTTTTATGTGATCTAACTAATTAATCGATTATTATTATCAATGTCTAATAGTAACGGATGCGCCTTGCTCAGAGGTATTCTCTTATATGCCCTCTAAGTACAAATTGCAAGCAACTAACAAACCTTTTTCTTATAAAGAAATTCTTGAAGCGGGCGCTTTTCTTTGTGTGACCTTATGCGACAAAGCCGTTGATATTTTCATCAAGAGAGCGATTGATTGAAACTTCCTTTCTCAAATTTTACATTAAATTGACTAACTAATCAGTCCCAGTCACGCCTTCTCCGTCTAAATATTCACGGAAAAAAAAAGAGAACAAGGAACGTAGGACGCAACCGTAAATTTCAACACCCAATTCGTTCTTCATTTCAGCTGAATTCAAAATTGACGGTTGATGTCTGCCCTCTAGATCGTAAAACCTTGATATAATATTCATACCAAAATTACCGAATTCAGCGCTTCTACACGGCCTCTGTGAAATATTTAACAATAATCCTGGAAATAACGATTTTCTCTCATACATAGGAAACGGCGCCTCGTGAAAAAAAGGACTCCTTCGAGGATGAATTAGCATTACAATGACTAGCAGACTCAGGTAAAAGGAATTCAGAAGAAGAATAAGGAAACGTAAGGGTACAGTTGATATAAATTAAACATAAACATTTTAAGACAAATTAAGGAATCAACTTCTTAGAATCATTATGAATTTACAAGGGGACTACTCCCAAAAAGTTTTTTTACAATTTTTTCGGTCGCAGTTGTGAGTTGTGATTCCACAAGATCCGTTTTCCAAAAGTTATTGTAAGATATCCCTTTGAATAATAAATTTTTCTTTGCATTAACAATACCGGGGGGCAAACCGTAATCTCATTCATTTTCGGAAAGGGACTGACCAACAATTGTATTACGGCGTGTATGACAAATGGGTAGATCTGATATAATAACTCATATATATAAAAAGAAAACACCACTGGAAGAATAAAACGAGTCCAGTATATACGTCCAACACATTTATTATGTGGAAATGTTTATGACAGCAGTAGGAGAAAGTTTCAAAGTATTTTTTTTCTCTCTCGTGCCTTCTACAATGTTTATATATTTACTTCGTTTTTGTTTCGACAGAACAAACATTAGTTAGTAGAACAACAAAATTGAAAAACTGGTCAAGACACAGAACAAGGAATGGCATGAGTTCGGGTCAATTTCAAATAAAACGATTAATTTTGAGAATTCGAAAAAGTGTACGTTTGGAGCAGGAGTCTACATGGGTGCAAAGCGTAGAAGTTATAAACAATTGAAATGAGGTGCAGGAAGGATATGGGGAGATAGAGTGAGAGAGAGAGAGAGTATGGAATTCAAAGAAGAAAAACAAAACTATCGGATGGAGGAACGCCTTCTGAGACATGAGGAAATATATTAGAAGCAAAAGCAGAAGTAAAGAGGGGAAGACGAAGACCTAGATTAGATTACAATTGGCAAAGGAATATTCTAGTTTAATGATAGAAACGATAATGATGAATTGTTTTTTAAAAATATATTAATCAGTTTCGAATTTTATAAATCACATACATGAAAATTTTCGAAATTATAAATACTATTTCTACTAGTGTTACAAAACTAACTCCCAAAAACAAACCCCCGGTACCACCGATTGCGGCTAAAAAAATAAATATGAACATTTTACACATACATATATTGTTAAATTAAGAATGCAAATTTTAAATAATATTTTAAAATAATTACCTACAAGTTTATCAATACCAAAAATGACTTCTCGACGATATTTTGTAGTGGGAAAGATAAGTCCCCATCTGAATGTGATTCTTTGATCAAAGTAGCCCGTTTTCCTGTAAGCAATAGTCCTTTCTTATTTAAAACTGCACCCTAATCGAAAGGATTGTTGAAGTTCTCCAAATAAAAGATGAAAAAAATCTAAAGTATAAAAATTACCAGACGGTTTTCTTTGGAACTTGAGGAATATATGCAACTATATCGCAAGCCTGGGGACACTGACAGCCAATAGCAGTTGGTGGCTTTTTCCAAAAATCTAACTTTGATAAACATATTAAACCCTTAATATCACACTCTTTCCCTTCTACAAAGAATGAGAGATAATTTTAATATGGAGTACATAATCTGCTTCTACAGTGGAATTCGTTTATTATGACTCCGCCTATATTGACCAACCGCTTAATATGAAGTAATTGCAGTGTTAAGTTTGGTGTTCATATTAAATTCTCTATAGGAAAGTTTGGATATAATGACTCCGTTTAAAATGACATCTCGTTTATTACGACTGATTTTCAAGAAATCATATCCGGCTATAGTGACCCAAATGATTAATAATAATAACATTTCGCTCATTTTTCTGACCCTTCTTATGTATATTGATATTACAATTCATCGTTCTTTTTCTTTTTCTGTTAATAATTATATACAATCTGTAGTTTTTCTCTCTATTAAACTAAATAACTAACCAAAATAGAAAGTTGTTTGTTTTCTAAGGGTATGCTTTGTACGACGCCCGCTTAGTGTGACGTGTTTGTCATTTCCTTTCGATGTCATTATAAGCGGATTCTACTGTACTTTAAACTGAAGGGTCGTGTACCGTTCATGTAATGGTAGAAAAGGGGTTTGCACTTGCAATGTTCCAAAGCCTTTTTGTATCTACAGTGCACATAGCAGAAGCTGGCACTGTATGCTGGCATTATCTTATCCGGCGGTTCATCATCAAAGCGGCAACCTCTTTGAGTCGGGGTGAAACTTCTTGTTGCCGAATCAGCAGTAGTTTCTTGCATTCTGTAATTAATTTCTATCTCTCCACTTTCGTCTAATAAAATAGGAGGATCCATGCTAATGTGAGGAATATCCAAATATGAATGGGCAAAATACTGCAATAACACAAGATCGCAACTAAAGAATTTTAATTAATTGAAATTTAACCAAACGTTTTTATAAATAAATACAGAACTTCCGGGAAGTCCAGAAATTGTATCGATAGATATCAAAAATGTTAACTATGTGGAATTCCTTATTAAACGTTTACCTCTAATTATAGTCTATCGCATAACAGTTTCAGAAAGTTGTTTATTGGAAATTCCTGGATATCGATGAGGGTGTTACTGGTACGTAACTCTGTACAATTGTTAGAATATTATCATCCCTTTGTTTAATTCCTTGTCATAAGTTTCTAATTGATTTCCTTCCTTCCTATCTTATTTTTATACATAATAAAGCTTTTGGTTTTTGCACAAAAAGGTAGAATGAATTTATATTTTTGAAAACAGACTATTGTCGTCATCAGTAATGAATACTTTTGAAAATATGTAAAGTTTACAATTTAACTGTTTTAAGCAGTAAATATCCCTGAAATTGTCTAAATGTAGTCTATAAGGGCGTAAGTTCAAGCTCGAGCTCTTTGTAATAACTTTCGCCAGACTAGCTATCGATTCTTCATTTCTTTACGAGAAAAGCAGCTTGCAGCTTGCACATTTTGTTTGCAACAATATTGTAAGGGATTCTCTTTTGTCTTAACTCCATTACATATTATTTAACTTAAAATAGAAGAGTTTTAAATGTCCCTTTTGATTAAAGAATACAGAATTGAAACATTACTTAGAACTTCTCCATGGTGTAAGAAAAAACAACTTTAAGTTCGAAGCCCTCAGTAGATTTTTCTTTTTTCTTTTATTAATAAGATCTATAGCAGATGGAAGGTCAACTTTGACTGCTGTTTTTGAAAAGTAAAAACTTTTAACTCCTGGATGGCATTGATTCGCCCATTGAATAAATATTAAGGGAAATTGAAGAATAAAATAAATGGTGCTATATTCTAATCTTTTCTTTAACTTTTAATGATAATTTAATAGATTTTCTGATTGTAATAACTTACTTGTATTGGTCTAGAAGGGTCAGAATCAAACCGAGCATAACAGAGACCGTTCAATATATGACAAGTAAATAAGTCTTCCTTGTTTTCATTATTTTCTGAATGAGGAACCCTATAGTTGCATAAATAAAAGATAATCATCAAATCAACTTAAAAATTTCGAATTTATAATGTAATAGTCTAAATAAAAAGCAAACAAAAAATGGGGAAAAATCTTACTGTAGAAAGTTTTCAAATTTAGAATTTATTGTGGCACAAAGACCTAATTCAGACATGGTCAATTTCCACGTAGCTTTTCTAGAATGCGATGTAGCGAATTTCCCATGAAATTCAGGATGAATCTAGAAAATACTATCTAATAAAATTATTACACAATTTAAAACAACCCACATAACTACAAAAATACATATACATATAATAATTATAAGCAATCAAAAAGGGTAAACATCTTATTAATTTTCCTTTACGATAAACGCAATTTTTAAAGATACATAGATGCTAATCTTGTACTACTATCAATAAATTCAATTGTCATTTAGTAACTTACCCTTAAAGCAATATCCAACACATCTATATCATTCAACTCAGTATCATTTTCAAATGATTCTAAACTTTTTAAAGTATAATAATTAAGATTTGCTACACTCTCAAGGAACTTCCAGTAGTATTCATATTTTGGCGAAGAATAAGTAATATTCCATATTCTTAAAAATTATTTACATTTTAAGGCTTTAGAAAGAACCCTTGACGCAATAAGAAAAAGAAGCAAAGTAAACCAAACAAACATTGAAAAAGTTAAGTTGAAACGATAAAATATTAACAGTCAGTTAAATGTGTAATAAAATACAACAATCAAACATCAATTTACCCTTTCTGTGTTGAAGATTAAAGGGATATAAATTAAAGTGAGTTATATAAATTTTTAAATCCAGAAATTTACTTACTCCTGTATAACACTCTCTGCTAATTCTTCGTCAAGTTTATCTACAAAACAACCAGTCATTGCTGGAAAGGGGTTGTGCCAATTTCTGTAATCTTTTTCTATCGAAATGACCGTTGGATTTTCACGAAATCTTCGTATATTCGATAATCCAATTACGCACAATCCGTAAAAACAAAAGCTAACAGCTAGAACCCAACAAACCCTACAATTTAAAGATATTTTCTTCAAAGTACCCTACAGTTTACTACATAATTAGAAACTGCAAAAAATGTTGGCAAATATTAATCTGAATTTTCTGAAATATTTTCTGTTTTAATTTTATAAATTCTGGTAGAACGAGTGAACTTTGAACATTATTTTCGTAACAATTCAAAAACTTTTAAAAATCAAAAATTTTCGACATATTGAATTATTTATTTATTCTAATGTATGAGATTTATCTTTTGGCGTATAGAAAGCGANTTAAAAATATATTAATCAGTTTCGAATTTTATAAATCACATACATGAAAATTTTCGAAATTATAAATACTATTTCTACTAGTGTTACAAAACTAACTCCCAAAAACAAACCCCCGGTACCACCGATTGCGGCTAAAAAAATAAATATGAACATTTTACACATACATATATTGTTAAATTAATTTTATTCAAATTCGCTAACTAATTTAATGTCAATAATATACATATTTTAACGGTTTAAAGATTCAAATGTAAAAATATTTTACAAATTCATGAACTTCAATGCTGTCCCATACCAAAGTATAAGGATAAGGAATTTTTATTTCTAAACGCTTATTTTAACTGCAAAATACGTTTATAATCGAGAAAACAGATACATAAAAAGTTGTTTTGTCATGTTCTATCCAGTACTGGCCGAGTCAAGCGATTGATTTTGAGAAAGGTCAGGATTATTTTTATCTTGGAATGCTAGAATCGTATATAGTTTAAACAACATTTACCATAAAAAAAGAGCAAACAATTCGTATTGAAAGTGTTACACCAATTTCACGCAAACAAAATGCAAAAATTAAGATCTTTTAACAAAGAAGACGTTCTGATAAGAAATAAAATTTTCTAATTAGGTTTAAATCAATTTGACTTGTTTCTTGAGTTTTACGAATTTGAAAGGTACTGATAAATACATGAGTCATCTAATCAATAAAGAATTAATTGTGTTATTAGCACAAATATTTTATTTTGCGAAGTTTCGTTTAAAATTTCAATATTACCTCACCTTTCAATTAGAAGAGTTTTGAAATTAAAAATATGATTTACACCATGTACGGTAGTATAATCAGATGAAAAATCAGTAATTTTCAAAGGTTTTTCCTTTTTATTTGAATCACCAGCCATTTCACTAACTATTTATTAAAAATTTATGTGTTTTCTGTCTAAACTTTTACTATTTATATGATTCCCTCAAATCATTAACAGCAGGTAAACAATAACTCCTTTGTTAATCTACTTTTGATTAATGCAAACAGATAAGTAAAATTTAATGTATGTATGATATATAATCACGTAAAGAAAGCTTTAGTAAAAAGCTTTTCGTTCATAAGCTTTATCTTTCCATATATCAGTGAACAATAAAGTATATGTAAAATTTGTTTGTACAGACATTAAGATCTACTAAATTTATTTATTTATTGAAAAACGAAACCATTCTAATATTAGCAATTAATTTTTTTCAATTATTGTTTTGGAAATTTAAATTGAAACTCAAAAAGAAATAAAAATCTCAAATTTCAATTATCTACACACGCTTTTCTTAAAATGCGATAAGTAATTTATCGGTCTCTTATCTCCAAAAAGAATTTTGAAAAATAAATAAAGATTTTGAATCGTGGCGAGATCTAGTGGCAAATAAATGTAACTCCTACTAAAATGGAAGACACCTCGCGACATCTACTCGTTAGGACATTAAATAAAATATGCGGGATTTATTGTATTTAAAAATTCAATTACAAAACTCTTAATTATTTTCAAAATTCGTAATTAATTCCTTTTTAAAATACCTGAATATTTTATAAAGAGTCTAAGTTGTTTTTTAAGGACTTATTTTCAACTACTATATTCGATTTAACTACATTGCTCAGCGTATTATAGATACTTTAGAAGCTTCCAAGTATTTACTTATAAATAAATGAATATTTCTTTTAGATAATTTATAATTAACTTGTACAAAACTTACTTTTATGCATGTGTGTTCAAAAGAAGTAATAAATTTTTATTTTTCACTCAATAACTCAACACCATTAATAGCTATAGAAATAAAGATTTTTATTNAGGTCCAACAGTATAAGTATTTTTAATTAAAATACTACAAGAAACCAAAAAAACGCTTTTCTAAACCCGAAATATCTTCCTCAATATTAGAAATAAGTCTCACCTTAGGTATGAAAACGGATTTTAGGCTTTTAAATGTTTTTATATAGGTTTTACTGTTTTATTAAACGAAAATCCTTGTTTATAGATAATAAACAAATAGTTACTCCTAATAAAAATAACTTCTATATTTTACAATATATTTTAATCCATAAAAAAGACTTTGCTTAGCATTTCAAGTAGTTTAAATTTAAATTTCTTGAATAATCACAAATGGTAGATAAAAATTTCTTATATCTTTTCAGCTTTGAATTCTTTTTGTTCTGTTAATGCTCTGGATTCATGGACAAAGACAACGAAATTAATGCCCTGTAAAGTAAAGAGACAAAGCAATTCTAGTAAAAAGTAAGATAATGTTAAGGACTTATTACTTGTTGTTTTGCAGCTCTAACAAATCCATCATTAGCAGTCACAGTAACTGCTTGAATCCTATCTCCAAATGTGAAAATAATAAAGGATCTCTCCTTTATTTTCCCACCAACTTTTAGCTGTCTATTTGGCAATAACTGAACATTATTAAATATAGCATTAACTGGACTTTTATCTAATGTATCTGATGAGGTAGCATTGTCAGGAAGAACGTTTATTCTTTTCAAGAGCTCTTCACCTCTTTGTATTTCATTTGGACCTCCAACAGTATTCAAAATTTCCAGGAAACTATTTCTGGCTGTTTCACAACAGTAAAGAGTCTTATCTAAAAGATATAAAAATAAGATTGGTTGAAGGCAATGGAAATACATTTAAATAAAAGAATACCTTTAAAAAAGGCATCTAAAACAGGTTTGACAGGCCTCTTAGCCTCCCATTCGGCTTGCTGAGCCAGAACTTGTGTTTGAAGTTTGTATTTTAGGCAACTACCATTAGTAACAGAGCTTACATAAGCCAGCATAGCAGAAACATCTAAATTAACCTTTTTTATTTCTGATATATCTTTTGTAGACAGTTGTACCTGTTGTATATCTTCATATTCTGTAAAATCCTCATCAACAAGCCTCTCACCTTTTACTATTATACCAATTGACTCCAAATGCTTTGCTAAATCTTCATATATGCCATTTGCGAATATAAATATTATCTAAAAATTATATTGAGTGTATAAGAAATTAGTGACCTGTGCAAGCTTCACCATACATTTGATTTACAAATATTCAAATTTCAAACTGAAGTTATTTTTAATAAAATCAAATATAGCCTATCTTACTTAGGGACAGTGTAGCTTTCTATTAGTCAAATCCTTTTCAGAATTGGTTTACTAATTGCAGAATTACCCCTATATAAAAATAAACAAAACTTATCTCTTTTATAACCAACCTTAGGGGTTTGAAATAGACATGGATATATCTGGGCACACTCTAGGTAGTCATAGGCTTGATCTAAGACACTTCTAACCCCATAACTTCCATCTCCTAAACAAATTTGTTTTATAGATTTTGGATTTCGTGCCACTACCTTTACCCATGTTAAACCTCCATCACATATAATATCAATGGTAATCTTTCTATCATTCAAGTTAAAAACTTTGTTAACAGCCAAACAATTATCTACATTTGATAATGTATTTATTAAGGCACTAAAATGAGTCAAGTTGGAGCACTGAAGATGTTCTTTCTTTAATAAGCCACTATTGCTTATCTAAAAAATTAAAGGGTTCATTAGTTGGGTTCCTAAGATATTAAAGATGTTCCAAACCTTTCTTAAAAACTTCAATTCCTGTCTTATTTTGCGATCTACCTTTAAAATACCATCAAAATGTCTTAGGCCTACAAGAGACTGTAAAAGTTTCTCTCCAAACTCTATTTTTTCTTCAGTCATATGAATCAAATTCTTCTCACCTTCCTCAACCATTTTTCTTTAATATGTATTAATGTTTAAAATCATGTTTAAAACCAAATTATGATATAATTATTTCCAAATACAACTCCCTGAAAAACAAAGGTTATGTTTAATATTTACTATTCAGTTCAGTTAAGTTTTTATATATAGAAGAATGAACGTATCTGAAATGAGTAACTGATTTGACCCTGTACGTTGTACTGTCAATAACAATAAGTAAACAAGCTGTCTGTTTACTTTTTAATGATAAGTATATTTTAGGAAGTAATGGAATAAAAAACTGATTTAAAACAATCAATGGTTGAACCAATATTTGATTACCAATTCCGTCTAATTTTAATTGGTGACAGTACAGTAGGAAAAAGTTCCCTACTGAAATATTTTACCGATGGGAAGTTTGCAGAGGTCCTACTATTTAATGTTTTATCTTAAATTAAGCTTAATTTTACAATTATTTTAGGTTTCAGACCCAACAGTCGGTGTTGACTTTTTCGCCAGACTTATTGAAGTTGGAGATGGAACCAGAATAAAACTTCAACTTTGGGACACTGCAGGTATATACCTTTGTTAAAAATATAAATTCAATACAGTGGTTTTAATTGCTTGTTTGCTGTTAGGACAAGAAAGATTTCGCTCAATAACCAAGTCCTACTATAGAAACTCAGTGGGTGCTTTACTAATTTATGACATTTGCAACCGAGCCAGTTTTGAACATATTCCAGTATGGATGTCTGAAGCAAAAAGACATATAGAGCCTCATAGACCAGTGTTTGCTCTTGTTGGCTGTAAATTGGACCTTGTAAATAATGGAGGAAGAAGAGAAGTATCTAAAGAGGAAGCAAAAAGTTTTGCAGACCAATATGATACAGTTCATGTGGAAACATCAGCAAAGAATGGCATAAATGTAGAAGAAGCTTTCCGTTCTGTTACCCAAGAAGTTTACAATAGAATACAGACAGGTGAATATAAAATCCAGGATGGGTGGGATGGGATAAAGACTGGATTTACAAGACCTAATGGGCTAGATTTTAATTTAGTGGAAGCTGAACCTGCCAAAGCTCCGTGTTGTTAATGTTTATTATTATCATTAAATTATCTTTAAGTTAATTAAAGTCTCCATTATTTGATTTGTAATAACACAAATCTGACACATTAATTCTTTTTTTAATTGTATTTGAACATGATATTCACTTTTATGTAGATTTTCNATTTATCATTAACTTATAGTAGATATTAAATAGAAAACAACTTTTTCTTTTCTAAAATGTTTTATTATTTTGTTACAAAACAACAATTGTTATGATTTTTATTTTGTAACAAAACAAGTAAAAAGTTGTAGTTAAACTTTCCTATTTATTTACTTTAAGTTTTAATTAACTGAAAAAGCAAAACTCGTTTATTTTTTTCATTATCTGACGATTATAAGTAAATGTTTATAACATTTTTAAGTGCAAATGTCAAGGCTATCAAACTAATCTTGAGATGTATGCACTTTCCTGTTAAATTAATGAATTATTTACCATTTAATTTGAATGAATTGTAAATAATGTGATGTTAAGGTAAACTGTTGCACGATATTTTTTTCGAAAATTGTCTTAATTGGCACATCGAAGCCCCTGTAGTAACATTTTATTGGTCATTAATTTTGTAATTCAACTCCTGATACTTCTTTGGAATGTTTATAAATAATTGCAGTGTTTTAAATGATTTACCAGTTCACCTTCTTGTAGTTAAACTAAATTATTTAGTAACTAGCTGATTCTTGCGACTTTGCTTGTAAAGATAGGCACACTGGTGCAAATATTGCGAGGCTGTCGCTTACTTTACGATGTAGCAGAAGTAGAAACCTTTCAAAATAAATTGATCTTTGTTAATTAAAAAGGCGACAATTGTATAATTTTCAGTGTTGGGTAGATTATAAATGTAAGCATCACGGTTTCATATTTTTGCTGTACTAGAGACCTAAGTTTTTTACACATGTATCTTCTAGTCGCATTAATTAAATACGTAGTATACATATAAGCGATACTAAAATTAATATATTAACTTGGCAAAGTTTCTACACGCACGAAAACTTTGTTTTTTCCCCTTGTTACCATTTATATAAATTTAAATCTTAATAAAGAAACCTGCTTAATAGTTGTTTTTGTTTTTTATTGAGGTAATGCATGAGTGAATTGCCTTGAAAACGCCATAAAGAATTATTAATATTGATAAATTCCATTGCAATTCTGCGATTAAAATAAATTTAAAATGTTAATTAATTTTTTAAATTTTATGTAGGTAGGTTAGGCAACCAATTCTACTGCAGTGTTCGAAAACTTTTATATGTACGTTAGAGGTTGCAGAAGTTTAAGGAGTACTAGGCGGCCATCATGGATTTTAATTGTTAAAAGACGCGCCCGCGAAAATCTACTATTCAAAATCGCGCACAAAGTAATGCAACTAATGATCAATTTTAGTTTATTATTCGTAAACAAAAACTGATTATCCGTTTGTTAACGATCAAGCTGTTGTAAATCAACAAGATAAATAACTTACAGATGTAAAATTACAAGAAATAGACAATATTAATAAATAAACGAAAAGTGCGCTCATTTTTACTGTACAATTTGTAATATCGTTTTCTACGCGATTAGAATAGTATAAAAGAGCTTTCGCAACTAAAAATAAATACTGCACGTTATTATATCATCACTACTGTTATTATTATTAGGATTATTCGTTTTGTGACCGATGCACTCTGCCTTTATCTATAAAAAGCCGCCTTTGTAAGCTTGAATGCAATTGTCAAAGTCAGCTGTCTGTCAGTTACGTAGATTCCCGTGTAATTATTTATTTAAAAAGTGGTCGTACAGGCATCAGAGTGTACAGTCGCGCCTGTGCGTCTGTTAGTTGGAACAAGTCTCGTTCTAACACCATCAAAAACGAGACACAAAAGTTCAGCGCGCGTTGGTTCGTCGGTAAAGGGTCGCGGAAGGTTCACACAACAGCGAAATACCTGATGTCCAGACATTGACCGAGTCTCTTACAATTAATTGTAGCATATATTCTTCACCAATTAGCTACGTTAAATATAACCGATTACTGTAGCAGTGTTTTTAAAGTGGACTGAAAAACAGAAAGATGTTACCCGCCGTTTCACGGTCTCTCCTGTGAGTAATGTACCAGTTTTTGTGTGTTTTCAAAAGTATTTTTGGTTCCCTAACTTTTGCCAAGCACCAACAATAATAATATAGTCATATAAATACACAGCAAAGGTAGGAGACGTATTCACGTGCACCGCTGATATTTTGCAAACATGCGGATGTATTGGCGGCTTGATATATCGCGAATACTACACAAATCAATAAAATCGCTTGAAATTGAGAATCAGTGGGCTGAAAAAACAACGTGCTCATAAATTTCACATGTAATACGTATATTTTTAAATAGTTATCTGCCAAAAAATACTTTATATATTAATTAATTTTTTTGTAAATGTTCTCTGCAATTCTCTGTAATTGTACCATAATATTTGGAACAAAGGCGATGCTATATGCATATTATAAGTTCAATTTACGTTTATTATTTTTATAAAATGTAGATAAGGTATATGGTAAACCTGTCGGAAACAGTATTGATTAGCGCAGTCTAATGAATGAATTGTAGTCCCAGCTAATAATATATGCAAATACAAACGTGGTATAGCGCATTATATAATGGTAATGGTATTTGGTACATGTACAAGCATAAAATACAACGCGAATCTTATTTCAAATGACCTTGCACAAAAATCCATTCCATTACGAATTAGGTAGTTATAATTTGTTGACTGATTTTGGGTTGACTAATTCACAAAGAGGCACTAAAGTTTTCAATTTTCTATGCAGGAACTTTTCCTTATTATATGTTAAAAAAATTTACCAAAATGTAGAATACATACAGCTGGTGACTTAATGATTAGGTAAATAAAGGCGTTGTAGGTCGGTGTTAAGAAATCAATAGCACAAGGTCAGTTACTTCCGAAATACTACTACTGAAATTGATAAAAAAGACACTTCATTAGAGGGCTATTTAATGTTACTTTATGTTAATACCATATTCAATTCAGCAAAAGAAATAATATCCTATCATTTCATAAAATTAATTTCGAAATTGAATACCTAGCAATAAATAGAGAATCGATTATTTCAAAAAAAAAAAAATGCGTAATTACTACAGAAAAAGTACGAGAAAGTTTCAGAATTTTATTTTAAGGAACCTGTTTAATTTTTTATAAAATAAGTTATTTTATTAATTAACATTATAACCAGTCTTTTTCTTGTTGTAATGAAAATGTTTAAACCATACAAAATTAAAGATTTAGATCTCTTTATTCGCCACGTACGTATGTGATTTGCAAAAATAAATTAGG
>NW_020438876.1:573643-582850 GCF_000699045.2 Agrilus planipennis | reverse complement strand
TATATTAAAAATATAAATATTTCATTATTTTGTATTGATTGGGTTCAATAACCGGTTGGATTTTATCAATAAAATGTCACGTGTCCGACGTAGTACTACGGTAGTAATATATGAATGAAAACGGTTATAAAACATCTCTACTAAAGGCAATTTTTTTTCTATCATTATATAAAAATATGTTTTTTAGTAAGGGATGTTTATTTAAGTTTTGGAATTTTTTGTGTTACCTATTAAATAAAATATAGAAATGACCTAACTAATAATAATAGCAAACTGCATCTGTGCTTCTACGTGTAAATGAATAAACTAGCTTCTCGCATCTATTAAATGGTATTAATTAAAATTACTAATTAGAGTTTAAAATATTCAGTAGAGTTAGCATTAAATATGCAAAGATATACGGAAACTGACGTGTGACATAATATTAATGTTTATTTGATGACGCTGTTTATTTAGAATTACTTTAAATTACATTTGTTAATAAATATAATGTTTCAAAAAGGGTTACCTCCTCGCTTAATTATATCACAATTAGATAACTGGAACAACCCTGGCCTTTTTATGACAATAAAGTTTTGATAGGGTGATTAACAATTATTTTCGGACATTGACGCATTATGATCTCAGTATATGTAATTTTGATTTTTCTTTAATTAATTTGAAATATGTTTTATTGTCAGTAAATATCTATAAAACGAAGATTAAATATTATATTTTTGCATTGCTTTAAAGGTTTCTCTTTAACGTTAGTATGAGTATCTTTTGGCTATGACTATAGTCATTACACTAACTATTAAGTGTAATACTCCCTATGTGTCCGGTTTTGGATTAAGTCCAATGTCATTTTAAATTAGGAAGTTATTATGGTTGTACCTACTCAAAACTATGTTTTTGTTATGCCACAACTATTTGCGCAACAGGTACCTTCAAAGGGACGTTATCAATAGAGTATATTTAAAAATCTACTTTCAACTCATGTAATTTTTTGCTATTTTGTAAAGTTATCTTTCTTAATCATTTTTTTATTGGATTAATTGCCATAGTATCGTCAAGGAAATCAGAAGTAACATGTTGAATTATTTACCGCTACTTTTAAAAATATATGTGCTCAAATCTTTAACAGATTTCAGATAAGCCTAAGTGGTTTGAAGATAGCTGATAACATTGATAACAGTATTTCATATTTATGCTTCTACGTATAAGGAATTGTTATACCATATTTTTTATGTATTTGTACAGGTACTCCCTACCTATTTATGCAAAATATTGTGCAAGTGCTATTCTGTAAGAGTTGTAAAAATGTTTCATTACATCCGGATGACGGATGAGATTGATAAAGCAAGCGATGACGGCATTGAAAAACACTTTAGAGAATGAAGTGCACTTAAAGGGAATGGAAAAACTAGTCATTTCAAGAAATTGACTATGGCTTATTTTAAAAACAAAGCTACTACATATACCTTTATGTTCTTTCAATAAAAATATTTATTTTAGTTTTAATTTAAAAGAAATCGTAATTATTTCCAAGATCCTTTCATAGTCCCTAGAAGTTTGAAAATAATAGCAAAGTCCGTAGGAATAAGATTTAACTTATTGTTACTATAAGTAATTTATCATCCCAACATAAGTATTTATGTTTTGCAATTGCTTTGGTCCCTCGAGCCGGATTTCGCCGAAATTAATTGTGAATTGGCGATGACGTAGGAGAGCAACAACCACTTAAAAAATCATTAAGTATGTAAAACATAATTTCACGTGATGTGTGATGTATTCATGATAATCTACAATACGATAAATTAATTCGGACTTGTGCGTTTACTACTACTACGTAAGTTCTATTGTGTTTTAATCACTAATTTTGAATTATGTAATTTAAACATACGTTAAAAGTTTCAAGGTTTCTGTTTGCTCTCTTCTCTTTTAATTTATTGTAGTTTATAAGCCACAAACTCTGATTTTTATGTCATATGTGCTAATTATGTAAACAAAATGCGATAAGTGAAAATACTTACTGAAGGTATTTGTACGTATTTTATGTAGGTAGTTAATATAATAATGATTGATAACGAACTATTTCTCTATTCTATAGTTTATTTGTAAATTATTTAATTGATGACAGGGGTAATAATTATTGGGCTTCGTCTGTAGGTACGTTTTACGTTCAGATCAATACCAATTTAGATACAATTATTGAGGAGTTACGTAATGAGAATAGAACATGTAAATTACAGGATCCAGACACTAAATGTAGGCACCGTAATAACCTAAGAACGTTTAAAATTTCAAATTCCCCAAAGTTGCAATTAATCATAATAAAGCTTCAAATGCGTGCATAGATATTGCAATGCTGAAAATTTGTGCCAACTTTGCCAACTTGATATGTGGTAATAAAACACACGATTTGTAAGTTAATGAAATGCTATGGTATCAAAATATCACATTCCATCTCTTTATAAAATATTTACAAATGAAAATAACTAAAACATATTGCTTCACCAATGGCATTATATGTTAAATATGAATTTAACATTCTAATTCCTCTGTGTTTTGTTGTAAACGATGCACAATTTTGATGAGAGTTGTATCACCTTATTTAGTTTTGTTTAAACTATTTTCACATCGCAAAAACAAAAATCGAAACTAAAAAGTTTTATTGTTCATTACGTTTGTTGTTCTCTGTTTCAATTCTACGATTAGCTGTAAGAGTAACTCTAAAAGGCCATACTTTTCCTTGGTGCACCTGCAGGAACAAGGTACTAGATGATAGGGTGCCTAAGTTGGTATTTATCTAGAAAAGAATCAGTGAAGCATTCAAGAACAAGAAAAAAAACTAGAAAGCCAGTTTTAGGTACTCATCAAAAACCTTTCTTAACATTTGGCATTTATACAAGATGATGACTAGCAGAACTGAAACAGAGTAGCACTCAGAACTACAAAAACTTCAGGTAGCTTATAAAAATTTCGAGTAAAAAATACCGAATCGTATACTTAATAGTGCTTGAGTTTTTTGTAATTAGAGTCCCTTTTCAATGCGTATAGCCAGTTTGACTAAGTCCTTCTAAAGGATATCCTGATTGATATTCTAACACCTGCAAACATACCCCATTATACGTATAATAAAAATATATCATGTAAATGTAGTATTTAAACCATTAATGTTTTTTAAATTATGTAATAACCCAGATAAATATTTTTTGAAGGTAAATGTAAGATTATGCTTAGATAATAATTTTCTATAAGAAAAAACACGTGTATTGTTTTAGTTATCTTGATGTGCAACTAGAACAATTATCGTCATAAAGGGAAATAAATAAAATCTGAACCATTTATCTAAACACTTACGTAACAATCAAGCCATTATCAAATACTCGAAATTAATGAGAATGATTTTTTAATTTAACAGTTAGACAACTGCATAATTGATTATGTATCAATTAACGTCACGATATTTTTTATATATGTAATCAATATTTCAAATAGATTATTTCCTAATGGTGTCATCATTTCTTTATTAATTCCTCAAAAATTGGTACAAAACTTACCAAAATTATTTAAATTAGTAATGAGCAACATTGCAAAGCAAATGTATTTTGTTTTGCTTCAGTTCTAATGGACCAACTTCTCGCATAGTCCTTACATCTTGCAGACATGGGATAATAGGTGTGGCGCCATGTAATAATTCTACCTCTTTTGAAAATGGTTTGCAGAGGTGTAAATTTCACTCAGTCGGTGGTAAAATTATTTCTCCTTCACAAGTCAAGGGTATTGATCATTTAAGAGACCCTCGGCTTAATAAGGTATCTGTGCATCATTTAGGTAATAATTTCAATAATTACTAGTATATCTTTCGAATCTTTGACAGCAAAGAAATGACTAAACTTATCGCCGTTTGCTTAGTATTGTTCAATTTCTTAAAGAATCGATTTCTATAGTTTATATATTCTATACTTAATATATTAGTAACATTAAATGGAATAGCATGGTTAATTAATCTTTTAGGGGTTGGCATTCACGTTAGAAGAAAGGCAGCTTTTGGGTATTCACGGTTTACAGCCTCCAAGGTTTAAAACGCAAGAAGAACAGATAGAAATATGTCAGGAGTCAGTTCGACGATACAACGACGACCTTAATAAATATTTATATTTAGCAGAATTGCAAGATCGAAATGAGAAACTATTTTTCGGTTTGCTCATGGAAAACGTAGAAGAACTTATGCCCATCGTCTACACACCTACCGTAGGTCTGGCATGCCAAAAGTTCGGTCTCATTTACCGACGACCCAGGGGACTATTTATTACTATAAACGACAGGGGGCATATTTTGGATGTTCTCAAAAATTGGTATTAAATATTAAGTTTCTGTAGTAAAACATGAAGATTTTGATTTATAATTGTCACAGGCCCGAAGAGAGTGTAAGATGCGTTTGTGTGACCGATGGTCAACGTATTTTAGGTTTGGGCGATTTGGGCGCCCAGGGCATGGGTATTCCCGTGGGCAAACTCGCCCTCTATACCGCTCTAGCAGGCATTCCGCCGTACCAATGTCTCCCTGTACTGTTGGACGTCGGGACAAACAATGAAGTGTGGACTTAACGTAAATAACGGTTCTACATAATTATATTCGACATAATTTTAGAACCTGTTAGAAGATCCCTTATACGTTGGACTACGACATAAAAGAGTTACGGGGGTTGATTATGACGAGTTTGTCGACGAGTTCATGGAGGCGGTAGTCCGAAGGTACGGCCAAAATACACTGATTCAGTTTGAAGACTTCGCCAGTCCTAATGCCTTCAAATTCTTGAACAAGTATCGTAATCAGTATTGTACTTTTAACGACGACATTCAAGGGACTGCCAGTGTAGTTCTTGCCGGAGTGCAAGCAGCCCAAAGGGTCACTGGAAAAACTCTTCCTCAAAATAAGTTTGTCTTTTTCGGCGCTGGAGCCGCGGCTTTAGGTATTGTCTTTTTGTTTTTTTTTTTTTTAATTATTACTAAACTAAACTTTTCTAACAACAATAATGTTTTTCAGGCATTGCTTCGTTGATAGCGCAAGCGATGGTAATGGAAGGACTTTCACTTCAACAGGCGAGAGATCAAATCTGGATGATGGATATAGATGGGCTAGTTACGAAAGACCGGGATCCCAAATCGTTACTAGGAGGGTTAGGACATTTCGCCAAAGATAAGCCACCTCTTCGAACTTTAATAGACGTTGTCAACGAAGTCAAGCCCCAAGTTTTAATAGGTAAGAAGATTTGATAAATTGATTATTTATTTAGGAATTTTAACCACGAAAATGTTCTTTAATAACAGGGGCGTCCACTGCCGCAGGAACTTTCACACCTGAAGTCTTAAATAGCATGGCGAAAACAAACGAAAGACCAATAATTTTCGCTCTGAGTAATCCAACTTCGAAAGCAGAATGCACAGCCGAACAAGCTTTTATTCATACCCAGGTAAGACATATCATATTTGTTGTTATGGTTTAAGACTCGGCCTTTGCTCGCCGAATGAATTCAATTACAGACGTGGCGAGTTTCACGGCTCAAAATGTTAAAACTTCAAATTGCGGCAAGCCTTTTTGCATATTGCGGTTTACAGGTCGTGAATGTATGAATGTATGGCTGTGGCGAGTTTCGATTTACATGCCGATCTATGTGGCGAACTTGAATTGGTTCAAATATGTAAAAACTTTAAATTGCGGCGAGTCTTTTGGCGTGAAGCATAGTTTGGCGAGTTTTTATGAGACGAGTTTGACTTGGTTCAAATCGATAAAGATTTTGAATTTCGGCGAGCCTTTTGGTGTGAAGCAAAGTATGGCGAGTTTCTATGAGGAGTTTGACTTGGTTCAAATCGGTAAAAACATTGAATAGCAGGGAGCCTTTTGGCGTAAAGTACAGTCTGGCGAGTTTTTATGAGACAAATTTGACTCGGTTCAAATCGATAAAGATTTTGAATTTCGGCGAGCCTTTTGGCGTGAAGCAAAGTATGGCGAGTTTCTATGAGAGGAGTTGGTTCAAATCGGTAAAAACTTTGAATAGCAGGGAGCCTTTTGGCGTAAAGTACAGTCTGGCGAGTTTTTATGAGACAAATTTGACTCGGTTCAAATCGATAAAGATTTTGAATTTCGGCGAGCCTTTTGGCGTGAAGCAAAGTATGGCGAGTTTCTATGAGAGGAGTTGGTTCAAATCGGTAAAAACTTTGAATTGCGGCGAGTCTTTTTACGTAAATAACAGTCTGGCGAGTTTTTATGAGACAAATTTGACTCGGTTTCAAATCGATAAACATTTTGAATTGCGGCGAGACTTTTGTCGTGAAGCACAGTATGGCGAGTCTCGGCTCAAATCGGTAGAAACATTGAGTTATGGCGAGCCCTTTACTATACATTAGTTACGCTCAAATGACTCGGTTCGAATTGATGGTGCACCGTGTGGCTAGTGCGAATTGAAGCCATTATTTAACCTTATATTAGATACTATGGCAAATTTTGTTTTTTTTTTAGGGCAGGTGTCTATTTTCAAGCGGTTCTCCATTCCCTCCTGTCGAATATGAAGGAAAAATATACAAAACTGGACAAGGAAATAACGCGTACATATTTCCCGGAGTTGCGCTTGGGATTCTGGCGACAGGAATGTATCATATAAAGGAGGAAGTGTTTTTGATAGCAGCCAAAGCAGTAGCTGAAACATTGACTCCTGCGGAATTGGAGTCTGGAACTTTATATCCGCCGTTGAAACAAATCCAAAACGTGTCAATGCATATTGCAGTCAAACTTTGCGAATATGCCTACGAAAAAGGTGAGTGCGAAAAAGAAGTTGTTAATTTCTTATTCATCATCATCATAAGGTCATCAGTCCTAAGACTGGTTGGACACGTACCTCTACTCTTTCCTATTTTGAGCTAAACTTCGCATTTCCCTAAAACTAGAACAGCCCACATCCTTAACTATTTGCGAAGAGTAATCTAATCTAGGTCTACCTCTACCCCTCCTAACTCCTGTTTCTGCCTCTAATATGTCTCTGACTAGACCTTCATGCCTGAGAAGGTGTCCTACCAACCTATCTCGCCTATTTTTTATTGACTTCCATAGAGTCCTCTGTTCTCCTATTCTCTCCAATACCTCTTCATTTCTAACCTTTTCTACCCACGATATCCTCGTCATCCGCCTATAACACCACATTTCGAACGCTTCTAACCTTTTCTTTTCCGCCGCTCCCACTGTCCATGTTTCGCACCCGTACAACGCCGTGCTCCAAACATACACCTTTAACAACCTTTTTCGAATTTCTAGATTAACCATTCGCGAGCATAGAAGTGACTTCTTTTTATTAAGGGCGACACGACCCTGCGCTATCCTCTGCTTTATATCCCTACTACTCCTTCCATCCTGACTTATCTGACTTCCTAGGTATCTGAAATCAGCCACTTCTTTTAATTTTTCGTCTCCTATCTTTATATTCGCCCTTTCCCTACTTTTTCTTCCCTTGCATATCAGTATTTTAGTTTTACTTTTATTTATTTTCATACAGTACTGATCTGTCAGTACCGCTTCCATTTTATTTAAAGCTATCTCTAGGTCCTCCTTGCTAGATGCTAATACTGCTATATCAAATTTCTTATTAACAACTTTTTATTTATTAGCTGTTTCTTGTTTAAAGGTTTGGCGTCGGTCTATCCCGAACCTCAGGACAAAATGGCATGGGTGAAAACGAAGATATTTAGTTATAAATATGAGCCTTCCTTACCCGACACCTACCAATGGCCAGAAGCAGATACTGTGAAGCCAAAAAGGGAAATAAAACCCGTAACCGTTCACGGGTAAGTCAAAAAGTACCTACCCGCATTTTAGTTTTTGAGGTTCCTAAAATTGATTCCGAAAAATTTAACCGTTAATCACTTTACAAATTATATCGAGCAGTGTAGTTAATTTGTTTTATTCTATAGTGCAACTAAAGCATAGGCAGAAGGTGAACTGTAACGTAAGTCTCATGTGAGGGTGTTTAGTTTTGTCGATTCACCACAAATAAAAATACTAAACTTTAATACATATTAAGCATCGACTTGAGGAAGACAAAATTATTAATTTCACAATTTAGAGTCGGGGCAACTGATATTTTAATAATAGAGCTATCAAAATATGTTTTTTTTTTATTTGATGGCAATTGCTTTTTGTATTTCTTAAGATCCTATTTTATTTAGGGTTGTTACATAAGGATCTCTACGTCGTCTCGGTAAAGTTTCCATAGTAAAATTGAAAGGTAAAAAAGTAAATTTGCCTGTGAATAACTGCAATTTTTGCTTCTTAAAATATTTTGAGATGCTTTTTATTTTATTTGCCTCTTTTTTAAGAAATTTCTTTCGAGTTTACTTCTTAGATTTTTCATACATAATTATGTTGATATTTAGCCGTTATAAATAAACAATTGAGACCAGCATATACAGCATAAGAAATTGAAAGTAATGAAATGACTTATTCATATAACTTTTAAGTTTTTATTCTGTTTCATTAATATAATAGTGACATTATTAACCAGCTACGTCCATTTTCAGTTTTTGATTTATATTTTTTAGCAAGGAATAACAAACCCTTTACGTTAACATTTTGTTTAGGCTTAGACTTTGGGAGTTTTAATTTATAATGTTGTGATGCAATGAATGCTATCGTTTTAATTTTAACAAGCATGGTGATAATTATATGTAGTTGTTGCTTTTTCGATCCAATTTTGAAAATAGAAAGTAGAAATTGGAAAATGCGATAAAGAAATAATTAAACCAAAGGGAGACTCACTTTAGTAACCAGAAATCTTGTTCATTGTTTTACTCTAAAAGTCTTATGTTGATACAGTAGAGGTAGGTGTCCACAGTGAATAAGTTTTATGGTAATTAAGGCGAGTCCCTTTTTGGTTTATTTGAAAATAGATTTTATTAAATGTGCCTAATATTTATAGATTGGCAATAATTACAATTGAAAAACGACTAAAGAAAGTTATGTTTGATTTTTCACAGATAATAGACTATAGAATAAGATTTTTACCTAATTGTTAAATTGGGATTATTTAATTTTATTTACTTTTGTTAATATAAAATTAATATTCCTTTAAAGGAAACGTTAAAGCAAGATTGAACAAAGACAGCTGCAAAAAAGAAGATGTACTAAATTTCTCGTATATTTATATATACATATATCTTTAAAGTTTTACATGGG
>NW_020438876.1:571110-572185 GCF_000699045.2 Agrilus planipennis | reverse complement strand
TTTTATGTACGTATTTAATGTAAATTTTATTTTAATAAGATTTTATATTAATCAGCTAGTACAAATGCAATACAATTCAATAGTTTCTTTTACTTTAGAGCCTAGCTGACAAAATTAAAAATAATTGTAGCATTTTTTGTTATTTCTTTTTACATTTGTTGCTACCGTTTTATTTACAATAAGGAAATAAATGGGTACTTCTTGTAATTTAAAGCGAAGCAAGACCTTGACGAACATAAAAAAGTTTTTATTTATAAAGTATCTAACAAAGTAATTTGAATCTGTTTGTACTTAAAAAAAATAACATTGCATTTTAATATATATCAACTTGATCGCTTTATTTCTTCTATAATTTCCATGTCGTCTATAGAATTACAGGTAAATAACTATAAAATATTAACAAATACAACGGGAAATAAATAAATTAGTGTAATCACAAATATAATCGATAATTATTGAATATTTTATAAGTTCTTAATTAAATCCAATACTATTCATATTTTTACATTTTGTGATTCTAATTTTCGTAAAAATTTGCGAAAATTTTCAGTGTTTTCCAAAGTTGGGACGCGTACCGTACTGGAAGAGTAATTTTTACCACTAATGTTCTTGATTGTAATCTAAATCTTTTAAATCCAGCGGAAAACGCGATTATAGTGACAAGCAACAAACAGAAAATAATAAAATTAACATAATTGGACTATTAAGAAAAGAGCATCTTTTTAATTGATTATAATGATTGTTAGGCATTTATAATATACCTAACTTTTATTTGTAGGTACTAAAAAAGAAAAACAAAAATACAATACTACAATTGTTATTAAAGTATATATGAAATCTTATTTTGCCAAGACCTAAAAGGTACTCGTTGCCAAAGGGGTACAAAGATATATCGAATGTTATTCTAAATCAATAAATCAGTATCAGCTTTTTATGTTATCGCAATCTTCTTCTGTCTCACAAAATATCACTTTAAATTAAGTCGTTGTAAACGGTTCAATATTTATAAATTCGTATATTCCATGGATCCCCTCATGATTCAAATTCTTTTTTGTAACATTCGTTAATATATATA
>NW_020438876.1:482229-570256 GCF_000699045.2 Agrilus planipennis | reverse complement strand
ATATATATTTTATTATAAGATATTTTATTAACTTTCTTTTTAATATTTGAGTAAATTGAGACATCACAAAAGCAAAGTGTAATAATTTAATTACTGTTCACCCCAAAAGTGTAATAACATCTTTGGTGGTGATGATGTACCTATAGCAGAATTGGCAAGTTCATGTACATATGTATATGAACCAGTACCCGGGGGTCGCGACGTGGACGCTTCTGCTTTGACCCCCGCAAAAACAAATGAATATGTTTTAAATATAGTTCGTTGTTTAAAACAAAATCATTCAATTGTGAAATCGCCTTTAATACAATTGCAACGTCTTCAATTTTAATAACCATAATCTATTGTCTCAGACAAGTGATGACATCATAATAACCGTGCCATTTATGTTAAAATTAAATTGTAAAGAAATGAACTGAATCGGGCGCCTTAAGTGAACGCAATTAAAGTGTGCAATTTATTGCTTTCGATTAACTAATAGGTGTGTCTTAATAATTTGTTCTGTAAAAATACCTCATCCTAAATGGGATTGGTCTTCAACCTTCTTTAAAGTTTTATAAGGAACTTATTAGTAAAATAAAATCTAATTACTATTAAAACAAATGGACTAAATCATGACATTAACGTCTTATTTGAAAACAAGCGATATTAAGTGTGTTAATTGGTTTTCAGATACAAACAATGTTACAATTCCTTTAGTTTCAGATAATGTTACAATTCGCCTTCTTTAGCAGTTAATTAACAAGGAGAATACCTGCATTCTCTTCGTATTTTCTTGCCTGAAAGATTTTCAGCTTTCGTTCTTGTAGGAAATTTGGTACCAGTCACCTTTATTGCCACAAATATAATCAATCACTCCTATACATTTCACTGTTCGCTTTCCCTATTTTGTCAAAGGTATTTCACCCTGTTACACAATGTTTGTAAGCCTATAGATTTCTTTAAGCTCCAATTTCCTTTGGAAACTTCAGGATCGTAGCTAAACTGTGCAAAGTCTTGATAAAAACCAGGACTTACTAAAAGTTAAATTTTTTCACATCTATAAAGAGTACTACTAAAAAGGATTAAATTTGATTGCTGATGGTTGTTGTAGAGGATTAATCTTCTAAACTATCGCCTTAATGCTGAAAATAAGATGTTTGTGCAGACATATAAACGTTGTCATCGATTACTATTAAAAAATTTAGTGAAAATTTTGGTGGAGGCGCCGGGACAATTTAAAATAAAGGCTATAATTGGGCTATAATCCCAGTTTCATTGAAGAAGATTGGTAAATATTCATCTTTTAATTGTATTCTTCCATGTAAACGCAGTAAGGGACGCTAATTTATACTTTTCTTTTTAAAATAAATTAAACTGCAATTTGTAAATATATAGACAACCCAACATACAGGAAATATTACAATTGTAACAAGCTAATTAAAGAGAAAGTTAAAAAACTTTTTTTCTTAAGAAAATTTCCTTTTTTACGTGAAACACAATACCATCTTCGAACAAACGACAAAATATTACAGTAATAATTGTAAAATTTGGTTGAAAACCCTTAAAAAAAACAACAAGGAATATATTAGATTTCGATATGATTTTTGATATAAAAGTGTGAAAAAATCTCCTTTTGTATATTGATTGTATTTTCGATTTAATTATTAGAGGGAATGCATATCAGTTCATATTGGACAAGCTGGCGTCCAAATTGGAAACGCCTGTTGGGAATTGTATTGTTTAGAACATGGAATTCAACCTGATGGTCAAATGCCATCGGACAAGACCATTGGTGGCGGAGACGATTCGTTCAACACGTTCTTTAGCGAAACTGGATCGGGGAAACATGTTCCCAGGGCTGTTTTCGTGGACCTAGAGCCCACCGTTGTCGACGAAGTCAGAACTGGAACTTATCGTCAACTGTTTCATCCTGAACAACTGATAACTGGCAAAGAAGATGCAGCTAATAATTACGCTCGTGGACACTACACAATTGGGAAAGAAATAGTGGACGTTGTTTTGGACAGATTAAGAAAATTGGCAGATCAATGTACTGGTTTGCAGGCGAGTTTCTTTAGAGACCATTTAGAAAAATCCGAAGTCGAATTTGATTGTTTATTTTAAGATTTTGTTGGTCTTTTATTGCAGGGATTTCTGGTCTTCCATTCTTTCGGAGGAGGCACGGGGTCTGGTTTTACCAGTCTGCTAATGGAGCGTCTGAGTGTGGATTATGGAAAGAGATCAAAACTGGAGTTCTCTATATATCCAGCTCCACAGGTAAAACTCCCAAAAATGCTTTAACTTCATATATACAATATAATTGTGGTTTTTCTACATTGTAATCTTTTTCTGGATGGTTTCTTCCCTTTCAAATTCTCAACATTCTTTATACCTTTAGCAGCTAGTGATAACTCAATTATTCGATCCATATATTATACCTACCCCAGAAAAAGTTTACTAGGTACTGATAATTTCCACTTGAGAGTGTCTTTCAAAAGTTGTTTTTGACTATAGGTTTCTACTGCCGTCGTGGAACCTTACAACTCAATCTTAACAACTCATACAACCCTGGAACATTCGGATTGCGCTTTTATGGTCGACAATGAGGCAATTTACGACATATGTCGTAGAAATTTAGACATAGAGCGTCCCACGTATACTAACTTGAATCGCCTAATAGGCCAAGTAAGATATTTTATCCAAAGTCAAAAACCCTCTAGTAATTTATTTGTTTAATATAAAATCTCCACTTTAGATCGTCTCATCCATAACAGCGTCTTTGAGATTTGATGGGGCTCTAAATGTGGATTTAACAGAATTTCAAACGAATTTGGTGCCATACCCTCGAATCCATTTTCCTCTAGCCACATATGCCCCCGTGATATCAGCTGAGAAAGCTTACCATGAACAATTAACTGTTGCCGAAATAACAAATGCTTGCTTCGAACCAGCAAACCAAATGGTCAAATGTGATCCACGTCATGGGAAGTACATGGCTTGCTGCATGTTATACAGGTAAAATAACTTGGGAAACTTTTTATACGATGGGCACTATTTTGGGCTGAAACTGGGCCTCTATTTTGATTCAAACTTAAGCTCAATTTTAGCGGAAGTTCAGCATTTTAAAGATCGAAGTTGAATGATACTTATAATGATAAAGACTTTAGCTACAACTTTTGTTCAAATGTACCAAAATTACAATAATTTTAGGGGTGATGTAGTACCAAAAGATGTAAATGCAGCAATAGCTACAATCAAAACCAAACGTTCCATTCAGTTCGTGGATTGGTGTCCAACTGGGTTTAAAGTTGGTATAAATTATCAGCCGCCTACGGTTGTTCCAGGGGGTGATTTGGCTAAAGTTCAAAGGGCTGTATGCATGTTATCCAATACTACTGCAATTGCTGAGGCATGGGCAAGGTAAGAAAATAGTTTTTATGATTTTCTATTGTATAAAATGGTACTGGGAATTGTATGAGGTGGGCTAATCCTTTGAATTAAATGCTAACGTAGATTTTGTTATACACCCTTTTTGTCCTAGTATGTAATGTAATTTTAGGCTTGATCACAAATTTGATCTAATGTATGCAAAAAGAGCTTTTGTCCATTGGTATGTGGGTGAAGGAATGGAAGAAGGGGAATTCTCTGAAGCTAGAGAGGATTTGGCAGCCTTAGAAAAGGACTATGAAGAGGTTGCAGTTGACTCAGTTGAGGGTGAAGAAGATGGGGATGAATATTAGACCACGCAAAGTTGTTGGCGTTGTAGTTGACTTTTTGATTGCATATTTTATTTTAATAACTATCATTTAACGTTCCCAGATAATGTTTATAACATATGTAACGCTTTTATTTTACATTTTAAATAATTGTAATTTTATGACGATAAATAAACAACATTTGCACATTATAATGTTGCATTTATTCTTATTGCCATATTGGCAAGTGTTTTAAGGGGTGCAACTCCTACTAAATAAAAAAACTCAATAGTAGGAAATGAAAATTTATATTCCATTGAAAATATAAAAGCATTTTTATTTTTACAAAAATATACAGCAGTTATTCACATAAGATTCCACTTAATGAAAACAAAATTGTGTAAAATCTTAGAAGTAAGTCAAAAAAGGAAGGAACTACATTAATAAAAATTATTAATAAGAAATTCAATATGCAGAGGCCCCGTCATTTTTTAAATAAATATATTACATATTCAATACATTCCCTTATACTTATTAAACAGTTATATCAGATAGTTATGACTGAAAACGTCTACTTAATGATAAAGGGGAAGATCATCTAGTCCAACTTCTTATTGGTAAGTTCAATAGCACTTTTTCGTGGAAACCACCCCTTTAACTTTGGTATAATTGGACTTTGTTTTTCTCCATAGAGCCAATATCTGAAAAATTGAAATAGTGTAATAAGTTTTTTCAAATTAATGACTATATAAATTAATTCAACTCAAATTAACATTTGATATATTTACAGAAGAGCATCTTTCTTTATCTGAAATGAGTACAAAGAGACTTACTTTCGCCACCTAGTGACCAAAACTTCATCACCAATTTCCAGTTTCAGTCTTGGCTCATCAGTACAAACAGGATGGAAAAAAGTCCCAAAACCATAAGAAATGGGAAACCAAGACCCTGATACTGGTCTTACAATGCTATAGATTCGACTTCTTTCTTTTTTTTCATTTTTTTGTTCCAATTGTTCTTTCTTTAAAAGAAATAATCAAGAAATATGAGAAAACAATAATGATCATTTCATACTGTTAGTGTGTATTGGTCACAACCCTCCCTCACAGGCCAATGAATGCCATCACCAAGAGGTTGTAAACTCCAATTTAGGACCTGTCTTATATTCTCCTTTCTCCCCAAATCGTATGGGAAAATAAACACTTCGTGACTGTCGCTCCTTCGGTGAATTGCCTTTTGTAAAATCCAATCTTCTATGCCTGTGCGATTCCTTATAACAGCAAGCATCTGTTGGATGAAATTAAATACAAAATGAGAAAGAAAACATACATTTCAACTGAGTAGATTGTTCTGTGTCCTTTTTGATACTCACTTGAAATACAAATACCATTCCAACAGCAACAACAACCCCTACAGCCAATCCCAGAGCAAAAACTGTTAAGATAACACCATGTAGACTTAAATGTATCATAGGAACGTTTTTAATTCTATAATAAATATACCAGGGCCTGTATAAAGCATGATAAAGTGAAAATGATAGTACTACTGAACTCTGCATACTGGCTAAGACAGCAAACAGAAGAAATGCAATAAAATATGGCTGGTTTGCCCAACCTACACAGTTATTGATCCAAGGACAGTGGTGATCCATTTTGAGGACACATCGATTACCTTAAATTGCAAATATTAAAATCATTAAATGCATTCTTATGGTGTCAGCTTACACTTTTTGCAGTGGTGAGCCCTGGGTGCTTTGTAGCCTTCACAAACTTCACAGTATTGGAGATATAAGATATCATTTTCATTTTCCTTAATAAAAAAGGCAGAAAATTAGGTCAAGAAGCACTTTCAGCATAAATCTAAGCATACCGGTTTCCAATGTAACTGTAGATAGCCTGGGCCAATAAATACTGATGATAAAAAGTTGTATAATGTTAATCCAAATCCGCAAAAGAAACATGCACTATTAATGAAGCCCCCAACAGTCGATTTAGGCCACCAGAGTTCACTGCAATAAATTGTCGTACCAGCAACTACTTTTATTATACCTTAAAACCAATATAAGAATTATAATCTTGAAATAAACCTTAATTGATTTTAAACATACATTCTGTAACTTGCAGCACATACAAAGCAATAAACGTAAAAAGGATACTTTTGAAATAGGTTTCAATTAAGGTTAGAATTAGAAGACAAGTTGAAATCTAGTACCTAGAGCAGTCAGTGGGCCCCAATGGAAAATTCTATTGAATGGATGGAAACACATACTAATAAATAAATAGAAAAACAGTGTTAAAGCTAATTTATAAAAAACCTTATCATGTATACAGGGTAGATAACCATAATAGCATAACCTCACTTAACCTAATAGGTAGTTTGTTTTCACTTTGTAATTACTAAAAAAATTAATTATAAAAGAAGGTAAAAAATGAATGCGAAGACAATATTGTGATAATCTACTTTCTTGATATTTACTAAAGACTCATAATCCCTAATAATAATTTTAGAGTGCAACTTGTTGCGCGATACATGAAATTTTGTGGGGGTAACACTAAAGTGGTGATGGAAATGGTTTATTATTTTTATCGAAGATAACCGCAGATTGTGGTTTTTTGTTTTAAAAATTACCTGATTTATTGTAACAGTAATATATGCATATTAACAATATGTTTTCTGCATGATTAGCACAAAATATGCCATAAAGTAAGTCTGTAGAGGTAGTGTTTTATTGTTTTGTAATTGTATTCTTTTTTCAGATGGAGTATGACTATCTTATGAAATTTTTAGCTTTAGGTGATTCTGGAGTAGGTAAAACTAGCTTCTTATACCAATATACTGATGGGAAATTTATTTCTAAATTCATAACTACTGTAGGCATCGATTTCAGGGAGAAACGCCTTGTAAATGTGGTTTTACTTGCTCAGTGTACTATTTTGCTAAATAACATCTTGCAGGTTTATCAGTTTAGAGGTAAAAATCATAGAATTCATCTTCAGTTGTGGGACACTGCTGGTCAAGAAAGGTATAAAAGATGTCTTTGTATATTTGCATTTATTAACTAGATTCCCCTCTTGCTTCCTTTTAATGTAACTAATTTTCACTAATGTAGATGCTTTATCAAAGTATGTATTATTTCTGTAGATTCCGTAGCTTAACAACTGCATTTTATCGTGATGCCATGGGATTTTTACTAATATTTGATCTAACTAACGAAAAATCATTTCTTGAAATAAGAAATTGGATTGAACAATTGAGGGTATGGCTTATCCTACACACTTACCATTGGATTTAGTTCTTTGCTTTTAGATAAGATAGAAATATCATAATTAATAAAATTTGATGTAAAAGTTTAACAAACTTATCTGTTTTAGATACATGCCTACTGTGAAACACCAGACATAGTAATTTGTGGAAATAAGGCCGATTTGGAAGACCGTCGTATTGTTCCTGAATGGAAAGCCAGGGAATTTGCAGAAAAATATGGGTAAGATTCCTTTTTTGCAGAATGACCAGCAGCAAACATCTGCTTTGTCAGGATTCAGATTTTGAAGTGAAAACTTATTTTTTCCAAAATGTAACATAGTCTATATTAGCCACAGATACTGCAGCTTTCTTTTACACAAAGAATTTTTGGAATTGATTCAGTAGTTCCAGGGATTACCCTCTACATACAGACAAATTTGATTTGTCTATGCAGATCTAGATAAATGAGGACCAAATAATTTCAAAGTTCACTTAAGAATTTTGATTTAGTTTTTATCTGTATTCACTGAAGCTTTTAAGCTACACAAACATTTGTAGTTTCCCCTATATACCTCAAATTTGCCCAAAATAATAAATTATTTCATTATTAGCTTGATTGATCGTTATTTGCATAATAGGGATAGGGTAAGGAGCCCAAATTGAACTACTTCATACATGATGATATCAAAAATAGTCATTCTTTGATATCCTTCCTTTCATTTCAAAACATGCAAAGATAAAAATCTAAGAAAAATCATTAATATCGATCATTATACAAATAATCTAGGGAAATATTCTAATTGTTTTTAAATTCGTTCTAGAACTGAATTGTTAACGTCTACAAGGACGAAAACTCGATAGAAATCGTTTTAAGAAGTTTCTTCTTTGAAACTCATATTTTTTTGTAAATGTTTTGAAAGCAATACCTAACTATTACTCGATGTATTCTGTTACAGTTACCCTTACTTGGAAACAAGTGCTGCAATGGGTCAGAATATAAACAGGGCTATAGAAACGTTGTTAGAAAAGGTTCTCCTTCGTATGGAAACTGCAGTTGATCGAGCTATGATGCCAGGAAGGAGGGGACGACCTAGGGATTTCGAGGAGCCAGACTTGAACAACCCCCAGCCTTCGACTTGTTCATGTTAAAAAAAAAACTTAATGTATCTATGTATACATGAATCTTAATTTTTTATAAAATTGATCTGAGATTGATAATGACATGCCTTATCATTCATAATCACAATGTACGTAATTTATTGTTCGACGCTCATTAAAATGTTATACAATATATAAATATAAAATAAATATACATAATAGTGTTTATTGACAGTATTTTATCGTCTGCCATCATGTTGTTCACTTATATTTATAATATTATAATAAATTATGCTTTATAAGATCCTTTTGTTTTATTTTCTAATTTAATTATAAATAACTAATTAATAACTTTAGAAAAAAACTCAAAATTGTCCAATTAAAATGAAATATAGCTAAGAATTTTAAAAACTAAAAATGAATAAGAAAAAATTTCGTCTGACTATTACATGGTGGATAATTTACTTAAATAATGGTTATTATTCTTTTTTTACACCCTTAGAGAGATGTTCATTTTTATTGAACAGTGCTGTATATAAAAAATCACTATACACAGGTATATTCAAAAAATGCTTACATTAATTTTTGGTTTAGAAATTCTCAACCATTTGTGCCTTTTATGTTTTAATAATGTTATTAACACAATTAGTGTGTTACTAATAAAGTAATTTATTAAATTAATTTATTTCTTATCGTCAAGAAAGATTACAAAAAAAGAAAATAGAAAAATTGTAAATGATATTTTTTTTTATGATTTATATAAATGGTTATTGGAAGTCTCAAACAAGTAGAAAATACTTTTAGAGAAATTATTGTCTATTCGTGTCAGTGACTTTTGATAAACGTTAGCAGGTACTTCCTTAAAAGTAATTATCACTCCAAATAAGAATTTTAAATTAATAAGAGGTCACAATAAACTATTTTAAAGTTCAAGGGCAAAAATTGTTTTCGTCAAAAGTTACTGACAAATTCAAACATTAAAATTTATGATAATGAAAACACTATTGTCATAGAAAATCTATAAATTTTCGAAGTTTAAATAGAATTTCCATTATGAGCGTAATTTCTTCAGTCAGTGTTGCGGTATCAACTTGAATTATATTAAAATGAAGAACGGTGAAGAAGTTGTTATTTCTGGAATCGGGGGTTACTTTCCTAAATCCATTAATGTGGAACATTTTCAAAAGTTGCTTTTGGAAAATGCCGATTTTTTGGATTCCCGATGGAAAGAAGGTACATTTTCATTTTAGGCAATTTGTTGCATAAGAATTAATTAAAAGGGTCGTCTTAGTCCATTTATTTCATGAATAGGTTTGAGACTTTTCATTTGCAGAAAACGGAAATGGAGAAATTATACTTCTGTACTTTACCAGCAGTCACTGGCACTTCTACTCCTTCAAACTGTATATTTTTTTGCCTCATTCATACTTGTAGAATTAGGTGCATTTCGTCATCATCCCTGGGTAGTCATCCCCAAAACTGGTTGGGCACGCATTTCGACACCTAACTGTCCTGAGTTAATTCTCCAATTACTCTAAAAGTAAAACAGTAATCTAATCTAAATTTTTCTATGCCGTCCTCCTCTTTTGACTCCTGTTTCAGAAGTATCCTAGCATCTTAGGTATTCTTTTACTAATTAACTTCTACAGTGCCCCTTTTAAATGTCTCCTTATTTTCCACATATTGTGTCCATGGTATTTTCATCATTTATCTATAATACCACGAAAAGCTTAAAGTGTAATGAACAAAAAAATATTTGTTTCTAGGCGAAAGAGGTGTAACAAACGTAATTGGAAGAGTTCCTGGAATTCAGTTCTTCGATACCGCTTATTTTGGGATTCACAGACAACAATGCATCCATATGGACCCTATGCAACGCATTATGCTAGAAAGAACTTTTGAAGCACTCGTAGATGCAGGTAGATGATAAAATAAAGTCACTATATTTCGGAAAACCATCTTTGATAAACCCATTCAGTTATACCAAGTTCTTTATCAATTTAAATTGATATTTCTCAAATGGTTATTTCCTCGTTTCTCATAGGGGTAAACCCGGTGGAAATAAGAGGAAAAAAGGTAGGTGTCTTTGTTGGGTCATCTGTAGGAGAGAATGATAATATCTTTTACGAATCCGTTGTAAGTGGATTTGGTGTTACTGGCCACTCACGATCTATGATGCCGAACAGGATTTCGTACTGGTTAAATTTGAAAGGTACATCTTCCTTTAATACTTACATTAAGATGTATGAGAAGTAACCGAAATCAGGATATCTCATAAAAGACTTCGATCTATTAATGATAAAATTTAAATTTTGCGTTTGCAATGATTAGGTCCTAGCTGCGATTACGATAGCAACTGGTTGAATGGTCTGGAAGTCATAAGAATGGCTTATGAATCGATTAGAGAAGGACATTGTGATTCTGCTATTATTGGTACGGCCAATTTGGTCGTAAATTCAGAAATAAGTTGGACATACAACGATGCCAAGCTGCTTTCTCCAGATGGCATTACACGATCCTTCGACGCCGACGGTAATATCAGCGATAACAAACCATTTTACCAATAATACACTTAAGAAATTATATAAAATTAATGTCTTAATTGTTAAATTAAGTATAAAAGATGAAGCGCCTCAACTATCAATAGTTTCTAATTCCCCACTACTACTAACTAACGATTTATAGCTAATGGATATGGGCGAAGTGATGGTATTGTGGTATTGTATCTACAAAGAGCAACGAAAGCTAAACGTATTTATGGTACCATTACTAATGCTAAGACTTGCTTCAATGGAAACCGTGAGGGTCCACTGGTAGCTATTGATCAGCCCAGCATGGTCAAGTTTATGAAAGATTTCTATGCTGAAACTGGCGTTGACCCAACAGAAGTACATTATGTCGAAGCGTATGGTTGCGGCATCAAGGTAAATTGATGTTCGATGAATACTAATGGGAAATGTATCGATTGAACTGAATTAAATTATTCATTCATGCAAAATTTTAGAATTCACTTCAAAATAATGTCGCAAATATGAAACTTATTTGGATATCATTATGTATCTTTGCTTTTGCTTTCTTCCGCGTTCACGAGAACAAACTTTAATCGATTTTATTTATCAAACATTTACCTCCGAAGCAAGCAGATGTGAAAATTCGCGTACGTAGTTAAACAACGAGAAATCGAAGATATTCTAAGAATGTAGGGACATGAATTAGAAAATTAATTACTTAATCTCCTCGACAAATATTCCTGGGGCAAATACCAAGTTATCAACCCAGACATTTTCGTCTCACTTCAAATGCCTCAATCTTCACATTTCTACTTCTTAAATATAAGAGACATAAAGCACTGTTTTAATCCTTTAAGCACGTGGATGAAACCGAATTAAACGCAATAGAAGAAGTTTATTGCAAAAAGCGTTCTGGTCCTCTCCTCATTGGATCTATCAAATCCAATATTGGACATGCTGAAGCATCAGCGTCTCTTGTAGCAGTAGTAAAAGTTTTAATATCAATGAATTTCGGGACGATTCCTGCTAATAAGCACTACAAAAATCCCAATCCTAAAATAAAAGGTCTTCTTAATGGCACCCTAAAAGTTGTCGATCAAAATACTCCATGGAGCGGTGACTACGCAGCTGTTAACGCTATCGGACTGGCCTCCTCGTATGGTCATTTGTTGATAAAAGCAAACAAAAAGACTAAGAAAGAAGGTCCTGCAGACGATCTTACCCGTTTATTCATAGCTTCTACCAGAACTGAGGATGGAATACAGAAAATCTTAAGCACAGTAAGCATACACAAAATAGAAATTGGATCGGTGATTTTTAAGACTAAATTACATTTGCTTTTCTCATATTACCTTTTTGTCAACAGGTACAACAGCATAAAAATGACGCCGAATATGCGAACTTAATACAGGAAATTTTTGCAACCCCAATTCCAGGCCATTTGTATCGGGGTTACGTTCTAGCAGGGAACGAGGTCAAACAAGAATTTGAAGTTAGATAAAGATTGCGAGTTGTTAAGACCATAATTAAATTAACCGTTTTGTAGCATTACCCCGGCAAAAAGCGTCCTGTTTGGTTTGTTTATTCAGGAATGGGTTCTCAGTGGCCAACCATGGCCTCTGATCTCATGCGGATTCCCGTATTTGCCGAATCCATTATGAGAAGTCACGCCATCCTTCAGAAAAAGAACGTTGATCTCCTTAATATCATCACAACTAACGACCCCAAAATATTCGATAACATTCTTCATTCTTTCATAGGAATCGCGGCTGTACAGGTAAATATTTAAATTAAAGTTATGCTGGACTTTCATAAAAAAAAGGAATTGGTATCATTCGTTCTAATTCCAAATACACTCGAAGAAGCCTGCGTTCTATTGCCTTTAATGTTCCATGTTTGCAGATTGCTTTAACAGATGTACTGCGCACTGTGGGGGTGGTTCCAGATGGTATAATTGGGCATTCGGTGGGTGAATTGGGATGCGCCTATGCTGATGGGTGTTTGACAGCAGAACAGATGATCCTCGCTGCCTATGCAAGAGGAAGAGCGTCCCTAGAAGCCGAACTTATTCCAGGGATGATGGCTGCAGTGGGTTAGTATTAATTGGGGAATGGTCGAACATTCGACAATCTATGATGATAAATGCCTATTCACCGAATCAAGATGAAGCTCTAAATGTGACATGGTTTCACGATCGAAACGGAAAATAAACTTTAGTTTTGTGTTCCAAGTCAATTTCTATTATAAAAAGTCTACTAATCAAAGTATTGATTACTTTATCATACCAATTAACTAATCAATGAAACTATCTTGATTAGAATTGTAATCATTAGGATCCCCTTGTATCTAAAATTAATGTTTATCAAACATTATTTGTTTTACCAAATCAGCTGAGTTAATTTCACTTGGAAGAAAAGTAGATAATGATTAACTTCGTTAATATTTCTATAGGAATTGGGTATCAAGAAATCAAGAGCCAGTGTCCACCAACAGTAGAGGTGGCATGTCACAATGGTCCTGAAAGTTGCACCATATCAGGACCAACAAAGGACATGGAAGATTTCGTGGCACAATTGAAAGAAAGGGGTGTCTTTGCCAGGCTGGTTAATGTTGCCAACATCGCTTATCACAGTAGATACATAAAACCTGCCGCTCCGTTTCTTTTGAAGTATCTCAAGGAGATCATTCCAATTGCATCCCCACGATCTTCAAAATGGATCAGTACATCTATACCTGAAGACAGATGGGATAGTGATTTAGCGAAAACCTCTTCAGCTGAGTATCATACTAACAACTTACTTAGTTCAGTTTTGTTTGAGGAAGGATCAAAACATTTTCCAAAAGACGCCATTGTCATAGAAATAGCTCCCCATGGACTTCTACAAGCCATTCTCAAACGGTCTCTGCCACCAGAATGTACAAATATCGCTTTGACTCAAAGGGGACACAGGAGCAACGTTGAATTCTTATTGTCAGGCCTTGGAAGGTACTGTTTACATAATCCCCCATTTGGATTATCTTTTTTTGATTATACAGCTATCAAAAATATAAACCAACTGTATACTGCGCTGTTTTTATTTTCCTTTTTCTATTTTCTCATACTATGTTTCATTAGTAAACTCCTTTGAAACAGTATATTCTTTTATTACTGAACAATAGCCTTTGAAAGGTCATTAGTGCTTCATTGTCAACCTTTATTTTAGAATGTTTATTAGTGGAATTGATAATATGAGAGTTTCTGCGTTATATCCAAAAATTGAGTATCCAATTGGACGAGGAACTCCTTCTCTAACGTCTATTGTTCATTGGGAACACAGCGAAGAATGGAGAACTGGAAACGAAGATAAACTGAATTACCTCGTCAGTGTGAAAGACATCCAAGTGTCCCTTAACACCGAAGAATTCAAGGACTACGCTGGACACAAGCTGGACAGTAGAGTCATCCTACCACCTTCATTGTACTTGGTAAATTTTTGAAAAGTTGGAAATAGTTCTCGTTCTGATCCAAAACACTTTTGTAGATGATCGTCTATAAAATGTTGATTGACGAATTCCACAAATGCGAAGATTTTGTGTTTCAAAATCTTCATTTTAAAAAAGTCCTTAGCATTCCAACAATCGGTAAGTACGAATTTCGTTATTGTTTCGTGTTGTAGTTGGAAAATTCCAGGGCACGTACCCTTGTCCGCTATGGTACAGAAGGGCAGTGGCGAATTTGAAGTCATAAGTGAAGATGAGATCATAGTATCCGGAGTCATCAAAACTCCAGAGACAGGAAGCAATGTTTTATTAGAACTACCATCGCTTGAAATTGGCGAGGAAGCTTATCAGCTAAGTTCTAAAGACTTTTATCAGGAATATTATCACAGGGGTTGCCAGTATTCTGGGGTGTACAAATCCATAAAGTCATTAACTATTACGAACGAAGGTTATTTGACTAATAGTCATAACGATACTGATACTGTTTTTCTTAATATTTGTTTCTTTTTAAGGTTCTGTTGCTGATGTTAAATGGTGTGATAATTGGGCGATATTTTTCGATTTAATGTTGCAACAGTTCTTCTTTCACGCCGGGGAACGTAAACAAGATATTATGGTTCCAAGCCATATCCAGCGTCTTGCAGTGTCCATTCCTCAGATGCCTAGTTCAGAAGGTACATTAATCATGTACTTATTTCCAGTACGTTTTAATTCCTTTAAAAATTCTAGATACAAAGGTCAATTTCAATGCATCAACTGGCTTAATTTATTCTGATGGCATTCAGATAAGTGGAGTCAGAAGTACACCCCTTCCAAGGGCACCAAAAGCTGTTTTGTATAACTGCATTGAGTTTGTACCATTTTTCAATAAAAAATACCAGGTAATAGCGTATACAATGTGTCCTGATGTAGTCTTGAGTTAGAAGTGAGAAGTAGTACATTTCTGTCTTTAAGTTGTTACTAATATTAGTAGCTGTACTTGAAATTTTGGTGGAGGCGCAAGGAAAATGTAAAAAATTATTCTTAGGTGACTAATTTTGATCCCATTTTCTTGCAGTCATGGGAAAATGTGATTAATTTCATAATTCAGACCATAACTTTAGTCCCAGGCTACGAGGACATCAGAAGCCTTTCGGTGGTAGAAGTTACGACTGAAGATGAAAATATTGTTGATAAAATAAAAAGCACGATGACCAAATACAGGGACATTAACGTAAATATTAAACTATAAGTAATTATAATAATGCAAATAGTTAATTGTTTGTTAAATAAATATTCCAGGCTACGTACTCAATAGTAGAAAATCCGAAGTCGATTGTAGCTTCGCAAAGCGATCCCCTATTTGTGGTGTCCGATAAAGAGTTTGACTCAGACATAGCCGATTATCTAGCCGATTCACATGCATTTGTACTGACACACTCAAATGATCAAATTGCTTCATATCCACACATAGTTGAAGTATCACGGTTTGAATTTAACAACAGAAACTATTCACTGATCAGAAAGGTAAGAAAAAGGAATTTTAATTGATCTTGTATCTCTATTTCCAATTCTCTTTATGTACTTATTGTTTGTCGACAATTACTATTCCACTTCTTTATGTGAACAATAAACAATTTTTGAGCGTTTGTAATGTAGTTGGAATTCAGGAAATTTGAACCCTCTTTTATCTCCAAGTTAAAGAAGTAGAGATAGTTCAATTTGGGGAAGTTGTCATTATGGGAAACGCTCATAATTTGTCTTTTTATGCATTCAACAGGCTGTTAACACCACAGCAGTAATGGTTAATGTTCACGGTGACACTTTAACATCCAAAGACTTAGCCAGGAATAATTTACAATGGGTCATGCAATTTAGAAACACTTTGGAAAATCTTCAGCCCAAGCAAAGGCTGTACCTGGTTTCAAATGTTAGTCCATACGAGGGTATTAACAACTTTGTCCGAGATGTTCAAAAACAATTCCAAAATTCGGAATTGTTAAGGTACGGTACTATTTTAACTCGGTAACTTCTAAGTTTATATTTGTTTCATATGTCTAAATTAGGTTCATATTTCTACTTGATAAAGAAAAGGTCACATTTGATGATTCTAAACCGATGTTCAAAAGTATACTGAAGCATGACCTGGTTCTTACAGTCATAAGTGATGGTAAGATTGGTAGTTACCTGTCCATTCCTACAGAACTTCGCGAAGACGCTGCACAAGTACTCTATTCCACTGGGTAGGAACAAAAACTATTGATTTGTTGGTATTTTGTATTTGTTCACGAGTAACTGTCTAATTCCAGGAACGTTATTTCTAATAACCGTATTCGATATATTGGGTTGAACCTGAAAGACGAATCTCTGAATCCTGACAAAAAACCAGAACTGGGAGTTATCGACTTTTCCGGTGTAAACAATGCAAATCAACCTATTATGGGCTTAGCGTGTATTGACAAGAGTTCGTATCAAGTAATTCCCGACTCTGTACTTTCCTTTAACGTGCCAAACGACTGGAATTTGGAGGATGCTGCAGCTGTTCCCTCTTCGTATGTCATGGTAGGCAATCTCATTTCGAACACCAAGTTCATACCACAACTAGTGACAAATCTCTCACTAGCGATGAGCAAACCAAGAATGCAAGACCAATTTTGGTCATCAGTATCTCTCACTTCATTCTCTGGTGTTTTTTATTGATTCCATATTGATTTTGTTGTAAACTTGTTCTTAGACTGTTCTCCTGTGGTAATCGACCACAGCAGAATAGCCAGAAAGGATGGAGACGTAGTAATAAAACTGTACGCTATAGCAGCCTTTGCTTAGGCCTCCCGGTCTTGTTCTTGCAATCATCATCATCATAAGGTTGTCAGTCATAAGACTGCTTGAACAAGTACTTCCACTCTTTTCTACCTTGCAATCATAGCAGTGATTTAATCTTGATCCTAGTTTGCTAAATGTATACGACCAAGAGTTATTTTGGCTTAATACAGCCAACCTGTAACTACACTATCTCACTGCTCAGCTAATATCTTTTCTACCCTCAGGCTTACTATTGTTTGATGAAGAAAGCAAGGGTTTCACCTGGAGACAATGTACTCATTCATTCCGCATGTACAGGTATCGGTTTTGCCTGTGTTTCTGTTGCTCTTAGCATTGGATGCAAAGTTTTTGTTACGGTTGCGACGGACGAACAGAAGACCTATGTTTTACAGAAATTTAAAAGGGTAAGTGGAGCACTCCTTTATTCTTTTTCGGGAGTTTCGTTTCGAACATTTTTTGTAGCTTACTCATGGGAATGTATACAGTAGTGTAACTGCGGAATTCGAACCTTTATTCTTGTTAGCAACACAAGGGAAGGGTGCTCAAGTGGTTATTAATAATTTATCGGGAAGATTGTTTGAAGCGTCGTTGAGATGTTTTGGTACGTATGGAAGATTCATCCAACTGGGCCAGTACGACATGGAACAAAATGGGACGTTGGGGTTGGGAATTTTCATGAAAAGCGTAAGTTTCTACAGTGTCTCCCCCGAGTCAATATTCCAATGTTCAATTGAAGAAAAACGGTCTATTGCCAACCTCGTTCAAAAAGGTATTGATAATTTTGTGGTGAGACGTTTGGTTAAAACAGTCTACGATAAATTTGATGCCGAAAAGCTCTTAAGGTAATAAAAGTTTTATAAAATTATTTTTAATGTAGTTCATTTTGCTGATTTGTCCTACAGTGATTTGAATGATAAAGGAAATATTACCAGAAAAATCATTCAATTGACTCACAATATTCCTCTAGGAGAACTTAACACAGACAAAAAGACCAAATTCTTCTGCGACAGCCGGTCATCGTATCTCATAATCGGTAAGAAGTATTTTATGTATAAAAGAAAGGAAACAATTTTAAAAAAATTAATATGCACTATAACGAACGAGCAAGCTTTGACCTATATATTATTATTTCCGATAAACAAATTACGATAACGCTAGTGCAGGAAGCAGGTGCGTGATTAACAAAATGAATTTGAATAAAGATAGCATCAATAATTATAAACAACTCTGCCTGTTTTAATGGAAAGAATATGATTTTTCATTTTTATACTTCGTCAGAAAAAATCTATTAATCTAGCTACTAATAATTAGAGCATAATTTCTGCAGTAATTTGGTGTACACTGATGTCTGACAGTTTTGATAGAATGCTGATTTATTTAAGGTGGCAATGCAGAGTCTTGGATTGACATGGCAGAATGGCTTGTGCTACGAGGAGCCAAAAAAATTATAGCAGCATCCGAGTCAAGACCCCAACAGTCCAGTTTAACAAGGCGACTAACACTTTTACAGTCGTTTTACAATGCTGACATTATTCACGCACCATTTAAAGCTCATACCAGAGACTCTGCGATGGAACTCATTTCCGAAGTATTCATGTTAGGTAAATATTAAAAATTACGATGTTGGTGACGCACCAAAAAACTCTCTGAGCAGGCTGAATGGTATCTTTTTTAATTGAAGGCCCCATCCATGCGGTGTTCTTGTTACCAACTAATTCTGATCAACTTCGAAATTCTGATATAAAGTCAGTCCAGTACATCGATGCTGCATTAAAAACAAAAGCACCGAAGACTTTGTTTGTGAATTTGATGAAAGAGGTCACTGGGGTATGTCAGAATCGGTCAGAAGCCGGATTTCCGACGTGCACGGTTGAGTGGCAACAAGGAATCCAGTTTTCCGATATTCTGGATGATTTGGACGACATCCTCAGTTATCGTTCCAACTACATTTATGTTAAAAACAACGAAATTAATGAACTGTTTGAAGAAAGCAATCAGATGCTGTACAAAAGTAAGTAAAAATCACTAAAGCTTTTTTCAGAACTAATTGGTCCTGCGTCTTAATCCTGGCAAGTAGGCTAGTTTAATTCCTACGTAATAATTCTTATTCGCTTTTACACTATACTATTTTCTACCTACTTGTATTTTTTTCTCTTTAGAGTTGAACAATATGTTGCCCGCTACAATTGAAGATCTGAGACTGCAAGCTTTCCAGGCATCAGTGAAACCGACTTTCATCCAGTTGTCGTCGAAGAGTCCCCTGAAGACCCCCGAGTTACCACCCGTTTTCATAGTCCCAGGACTGCTTCCGAAAAGATACGTTGAAAATTTAGCAGGGAATCTCCTAAACCCGGTCTATTGTGCCGACTTTTCAATTAACAGTATAAAAATAAAGGACGTTTCTCTTCGTCTGGCTGACGTAAGTTGCTATTGATTTTGGATAGTCCACGGTTTTCTTATTCATTAATAATGCCATACATGAAAGCACTGCATTGGAATGTTTTAATAGAAAATGGAAAATATTTTACCAAATGGACCNACGGTTGCGACGGACGAACAGAAGGCCTATGTCTTACAGAAATTTGGAAGGGTAAGTAGAGCACCCCTTTCTTCTTTTCTGGGAAGATCTCTGATCTAAAAGGCATTAGCAGCATTTGCCCCAAAATGGGATTAATATTAAATTATAAATTTTGACAAATCAAACATTTTCCTAGTCAGCCAAATTTTCTTTAAACGATTCCGTAAACATTTTTTTTTTAGCTTACTGATAGAAATGTATACAGTAGTGTGACTGCGGATTTCGAACCTTTATTCTTGTTGGCAACACAAGGGAAGGGTGCCCAAGTGGTTATTAATAATTTATCGGGAAGATTGTTTGAAGCGTCGTTGAGATGTCTTGGTACGTATGGAAGATTCATCCAATTAGGGCAGTATGACATGGAACAAAACGGAACGTTGGGGTTGGGAATTTTCATGAAAAACGTAAGTTTCTACAGCGTCTCCCCTGAGTCAATATTCCAATGTTCAACTGAAGAAAAACGGTCTATTGTCAACCTCATCCAAAAAGGTATTGATAATTTCGTGGTGAGACGTTTGGTTAAAACAGTCTACGATAAATTTGATGCCGAGAAGCTCTTAAGGTAACAAAAATTTTACAAAAATATTTTTAATATTGTTCATTTTGTTGATTTGTTTTACAGTGATTTGAATGATAAAGGAAATATTACCAGAAAAGTCATCCAGGTGACTCATAATCTTCCTTTAGGACAACTAAATACTGTTAACATGACTAAATTTCACTGCGATTACCGGTCATCGTATCTTATAGTCGGTAAGAAGTATATTTTATTTCTGAAAGTGCAAGAAAAAGACGTAATGAATTGCCTAGTAGCAACACACTAGTGTATTTTGACTTATGTATTATTTGCGCTACCGGATTACAAAATGGATTTCGACAGAATGCTAACTAAAAATTTATTTGTTTAAGGTGGCAATGAGGAGTCGTGGATTGATATGGCAGAATGGCTTGTGCTGCGAGGAGCTAAGAAAATTATAGCAGCATCCGAATCAAAACCCCAACAGTCCAATTTAACAAGGCGCCTAACACTTTTAAAGTCGTTTTATAATGCTGACATCATTCACGCACCATTTGAAGCTCATACCAGAGACTCTGCGATGGAACTCATTTCCGAAGTATTCATGTTAGGTAAATATAAAAAATCATGATGTTGGTGACGCACCAAAAAATTCTCTGAGCAGGCTGAATGGTATCTTTCTTAATTGAAGGCCCCATCAATGCGGTGTTCTTGCTACCAAGTAATTATGAGAAACTTCGAAATTCTGATATAAAGTCAGTCCAGTACATCGATGCTGAATTAAAAACAAAAGCTCCAAAGGCTTTGTTTGTGAATTTCATGAAAGAGTTCACTGGAATATGTCAGAATAGGTCAGAAGCCGGTTTTCCGACGTGCACGGTTGAGTGGCAAAACGGAATCCAGTTTTCCGATATTCTGGATGATTTGGACGACATCCTCAGTTATCGATTGAACCACATTTACGTCACAAATAACGAAATTAATGAACTGTTTGGAGAAAGCAATCAGATGCTGTACAACAGTATGTAAAAATAGTTAATACTTTTTCCGTACATGATTGACCCTGTTTCGTAATAACCAGGTTCATTTATGTTCCAAGATTTTTCTAATACTAATTCTTATTGGGCCAAGTGCTCGTTTCAAACTCATACTGTACTTGCCTACAATTCGTCCTTAAAATAAAGTAAAATTAGTATAAATTTCAACTTACCCAACATTATTCTATATATATTTTCCCCTCAGGGTTGAATAGCATGTTACCTACTACAATCGAGGAGCTACGACTGCAAGTTCTTCGGGCTTCTCTGGAGCCCACCTTCTTCCAGCTGTCATCGATGAGTCCTTTGAAGACTCGCGAGTTGCCACCGGTCTTTATATTGCCTGGACTGCTCCCAAAGAAATATGTCGAAAATTTAGCCGGCAACCTTCTCAGTCCGGTCTATTGTGCCGACTTTTCAATTAACGACTTAAAAATAAACGACATTTGTCTGTGCCTGGTTGACGTAAGTTACTATTGATTTTGGATAGTCCACGGGTTTCTTATTCGTTAATAATGTCATACATGAAAACACTGCATTGGAATTTTTTAATAGAAAATGGAAAATATTTTACCAAATGGACCCTTTAACATCGTCGCTGTATCGTGGGGTGGTGCTATAGCTACTGAAATAGCAATAACGTTAGAGAAACGAGGTCACACAACCCAATTATACTATTTGGACGGGGCCCCAGAAACCATCCAATCCACGCTTAGGTTATTGGGATCGGGTGTTANACGTTAGAGAAACGAGGTCACGCAACCCAATTATACTATTTGGACGGGGCCCCAGAAACCATACAATCCACGCTTAGGTTATTGGGATCGGGTGTTAAGAAAGACATCGCACTACTTACGAGATATTTAAAAATAAATGCTGAGGCAAGTTCTTATTCTATTTTTGCAAAGATATCTTAATGAGACAGGGTTCCTTTTAACCAACAGATTTATAATAAACTGGAGCGGCTATCAGACTGGGACAGTCGTCTTCAATTGGTACTAGATTCCCTACAATATACGGAAGAGGGCAAGACATTCCTTAAGAGAGTACTGACGGTGCTAAAGAATCGAATAGACGAACTTCTCGATTACAATTTTAACCATGACAAAATGATTACTGGAAGAATCTTTTTGTTGAGGCCTACAGGATCAAGCAAATACGATAATTGTGGTTTGTCCAAGGTAATCAAAAAATTAATTTTTATTTAAAAACGTAAATTTGTTATTCTAATTTCGATTTCTGTCTCTCTTTTAGATTTGCGACCAAGCAATCAGCATTTTAATAGTGAAGGGCAATCACACAAGCATCCTTCAAAGTCAAGAAACAGCAGATATAATTAATGAACGTGTAAAGTGTTAATTATCAATAAAAGATGAAAAAGTGCAACTACAAACATTGTCATTTTTTATTCTAACCATACCTACCGCCTACATGAATATTACAACTGTTCTATAGCTAACAATAAAAAAAAAATTTTTTTGAGATTTATTTTAAAATTTTCTCTTCTCTGCAAAATCATAGACGGCTATTTGAAACAAACGCCCTTCAAGATTAAGTATATTATAAACTCTGTCGTTCAACCCCTAACTAAATTGTGAAATATTGTACCTCCGTTAAGAATGGATTTATTAAACACTTTTCGAATTTTAACTATTAGATAGATCCATCTCATATTTATCTCGCGTATGCAACTGCTTTATTTTCTGTATACGTATACATACAAGGGCGTATATCAAATATTTTGAAGTACTTATAATTATTATGATAATTATTATTATTGTTACTGTGATTGATCAAAAAAGCCCAAAAGTTTTTCACTGGTTCACATTCACAGGCTAATTCTTTAACTACACAAACAATGCATTTGTATATTTAGTTTTCCATTTATGTTATTAACTAATAATAATAGTTGTAATAATTATCAAATCCAATTGGACCGTTGCAAATAAACTATCCAATTCAATTAATTCATCTTTAATTATTTTAATATTATTCATCGCTATTTATCATATAAAGGAATAGAAATTTTGTAGGTATTGCTTTTAAAGTGTATCTAATGTTAAATGGTAAAAAAAATGCAAACAGGTTTTTAACAAGGTGTTGTTCATTGAAATTGTTAATTCTTATTTTGAGCAACTATAAATACCTATGTCGGAGACTACTGGAAATTTTACAAATAAACATTAGGATTGTTAAATTGGTAGAATGCTGCAATAGACAATTGATTGTAAAGGCCAAGGGCAAAACCAAACTTATGATAATGAAGACCCCATTGTCAAAATAAATCTATAAGTTCGCGAAGATTGCAATTTGCATTCTCATAGTACTTTCATCTTCAGTTAGTGTTACAGTATCAAGTTGAATTGCATCGCGATGAAGAATGGCGAAGAAATTGTTATTTCTGGAATCGGGGGATTTTTTCCTAAATGTATCAATGTGGAAATTTTTCAAAAGTTACTTTTAGAAAACGCCGACTTCCTGGATTCCCGATGGAAAGAAGGTATTTCCATTTTAGATAATTACTGCGCATTCTTCAGAATTTCAAAGGTTCATACCACAAAAACTGTTTGTTATAATATTCATCTCCAGTAAAAGTATGGATTTTCTTGTTAATAATTTGATAAAAAGTAGTATTAAAATCTCCTAAAGGGTTTCAATTTTTGAATTTACAATACTGTTTAGGTCAAGAGTAACACATTCTCCAGAGACAGTAGACTACATTTCGAACGCTTTCAACCTTTTCATTTCCACCGCGTTCACCGTCCATATTTCGCACCAGTACAACGCCGTGTTTCATGCATAGGTTCACCTTTAACAATCTTTTCCGAATTTCTAAATTAATCGTTCGCGAACGTAGAAGTGACTTCCTTTTATTGAAGGCGACTCGACCCTGCACTATCCTCTGCTTTATATCCCTACTAGTCCACTTCTTCTAATTTTTCGGCTCCTATCTTTATATTCGCTTTTTCCCTACTTTTTCTTCCTTTGCATACCAGAATTTTTGTATTACTTTTATTTATTTTCATACAATACTATTTTATCAATACCGCTTCCATTTTATTTAAACTCCTCTCCTTGCTAGATGCTAATACTGCTATATCATCTGCAAGTGACAGTGTGCATCCTTGTCTGACTCACTTTGTAAAATCTTTACAAATTATTGTACATAATTTAAATTTTAGTAATTTTTGTGGAAATAGTGGAGGTAAGTGTCCAATTAGTTATATCACTGATAACCTTACGGTGTATTCCGTTTTGAGAATGGCTTCGTGGCCGAAATAATATTACAGTATTAAAAAAGTGAAAGTCTCCAGTGTTTTATTGACATACTTTCTCAAAAAATAAATGTTGCTAAATGCAGGTCGCACCTATTTGTAGAATAAGGTGCATTATCTATTAAGGAAAGTTTATTTCCAGGAGAAAACAATGTGACAAATATAATCGGAAAGATTCCTAACATTCAATTGTTTGATACCGCTTATTTTGGAATCCATAGGCAGCAATGTATCCATATGGATCCGATGCAACGTTTAGTGCTGGAAAGAACATTTGAAGCACTCATAGATGCGGGTAATTAAATAATAAACTTAAACAACATATACTAATCTTAAATCCATTAAACTATACGAAAAAATCAAACTAATAAATTTAAAGGGATCAATCAAAATTTAATTTCTGGCTTCGTTTGTTTCAGTCGTTTTACTATGACCTTATTTTTGCCATTTGTTAAATAAAGATTGATGATTTTCTTGTTGTTCCATAAAGGGGTAAATCCTATCGATATAAGGGGAAAAAAAGTAGGCGTCTTTATTGGGTCGTCTGTAGGAGAGAATGATAACATTCTGTTTGAAACAGTTGCAAGTGGATTTGGCATTACTGGTCACTCACGATCCATGATGCCGAACAGGATTTCATACTGGTTAAATTTGAAAGGTAAATACACTTAAGCTGAGATAAGTCAAAAATCAAAATTAACATTTCTCATAAAATAATTCGATTTTTATAAATAAAATAAAATTTTGCTTTGCAATGATTAGGTCCTAGCTACGTTTGCGACAGCAACTGGTTGAATGGTTTGGAAGTAATAAGAATGGCTTATGAATCAATTAGAGAAGGACATTGTGATTCCGCCATTGTTGGTACGACAAATTTGACCGTAAATTCAGAAATGAGTTGGGCGTATAACGACATCAAGTTACTTTCCCCAGATGGTATTACAAGATCTTTCGACGCAGATGGTAATATATGGGATTACTAGTAGCTAACATATTATGTCGTAACATTATTAAATAAAGTTCAATTAAGCATTCCCACTATTAATAGTTTCTAACTCGTCAATTTACAGCTAACGGATATGGGCGAAGTGATGGTATTGTGGTATTGTATTTACAAAGAGCAACGAAAGCTAAACGTATTTATGGTACCATTGTCAACGCTCAGACCTGCTTCAATGGAAACCGTGAAGGTCCTTTGATTGCTGTTGATCAGCCCCACATGGTCAAGTTTATGAAAGATTTTTATGCTGAAACTGACGTTGACCCAACAGAAGTAAATTATATCGAAGCGTATGGTTGCGGCATCAGGGTAAATTGATAATTACTTTTGTAAAACTATTTAACGGGGTTGTTTAAACTACGCTTCTAAACAAAGTCACTAATAAATTGGTAGATGCTTTCATGGTAAAAGGTGAACTGATGGTGTCCTGATTCGGATCTACCTAACGTTTCACTAGTGTAAGTGACGAGGTTCAGGAGAGGTCCTTCTATCTTCCATGGTGGATGAGGACTTGCGACTTCTCCTGCAGTAGTTGTCGGGAAGGAGGGGCGGGGGACTTGTTCCGGTTCGGTCAACAGTGGAATGCCGGTCGGTACCGTTTGGGTGTTCCTGAGGACCGGGTTCCCGATGTTCCACCTCCTTGTTGAAGTTGTCCGGATGTGTTTGGACCTCGATGGGTTCTCTGACTATCCTGCTGAAAGTAGCAATTTGCAATCCTCAAAGGGTATTTTGTAGTTGTCGTTGCTCAGTGCGTGTTCGGCCACAGTAGGCTTTTTGGAATGTCCTTGCCGGTAGTTTGCTTTGTGCCCCTTGGGTCTGGTTCCTATTAATCTCTTAGTGATTCCCATATATATACTTTTCCGTAGAAGCGGGGTATTCGCTAAACCTTTGAGGCTGAAAAATGGTCCATTTTGTTCTTAACTGATCTGATGGTCTGCTGGATCCTCTTCGTAGGTTTGAAGATGGTTTTGCACTAACTGTAATCGACGACGGCATCTAGACCCGAATCAGAATAGCTTCAGTTCATTGTCACTAATACCATTAAGCAGCAACTTTTAGCTTCTGTGCTATTATGATATAATTATTTTATATAACTCTATGAACTGTTTAACCTTTTAAGCATGTGGACGAAGTCGAACTAAATGCAATAGAAGAAGTTTATTGCGAAAAGCGTTCTGGTCCTCTTCTCCTCGGATCTATTAAATCCAATATAGGTCACGCTGAAGCATCAGCGTCTCTTATGGCAGTGGTAAAAGCTTTAATATCAATGAATTCAGGGATAATCCCTGCTAATAAACATTACAAAAATCCAAATCCTAATATAAAAGGTCTTATCAATGGTACCCTAAAAGTTGTCAACGAAAATACTCAATGGAGAGGCGATTATGCAGCTGTTAATGCGATCGGCTTGGCCTCATCGTATGGCCATTTGTTGCTCAAAGCAAACAAAAACACTAAGAAAGAAGGCCCTTTAGATGATCTTCCACGTTTATTCATAGCTTCCACCAGAACAGAGGAAGCAATACAAAAAATCCTTAGCACGGTAAGCACAACCAGAAAAGAAATAAGAAATAGCAGTGGAAAAGAAATAACATTTTTTTTATCATGTTAATATTAGGTACAAGATCATAAAAATGAAGTCGAATACGCCAACTTGATACAGGAAATTTTTGCAACCCCAATTCCAGGTCATTTATATCGGGGTTACGTTCTGACGGCAAACGAGGTCAAACAAGAATTCGAAGTTAGATAAAGATTGCGAGTTGTTAAGACCATAATTAAATTAACCGTTTTGTAGCATTACCCCGGCAAAAAACGTCCTGTCTGGTTTGTTTATTCAGGAATGGGTTCTCAGTGGCCAACCATGGCCTCTGATCTCATGCGGATTCCCGTATTTGCCGAATCCATTCAGAGAAGTCACGCCATTCTTCAGAAAAAGAACGTTGATCTCCTTAATATCGTCACAACTGACGACCCCAAAATATTCGATAACATTCTTCATTCTTTCATAGGAATCGCGGCTGTACAGGTAAATATTTAAATTAAAGTTATCCTGGATTTCCATAAAAAAAAAGGAATTGGTATCATTCATTCTCATTCCAAATACACCCGAAGAAGTCTACGTTTTATTGCCTTTAATGTTCCATGTTTGCAGATTGCTTTAACAGATGTACTACACACTGTGGGGGTGGTTCCAGATGGTATAATTGGGCATTCGGTGGGTGAATTGGGATGCGCCTATGCTGATGGGTGTTTGACAGCAGAACAGATGATCCTCGCTGCTTATGCGAGAGGAAAAGCGTCCCTAGAAGCTGAACTCATTCCAGGGATGATGGCTGCAGTGGGTTAGTATTAATCTTCGACCGTAATTTATGTAGATGCTTTTTTACCAAATCGAGGTAAATGTTTATCGATGACCGTAACAAATCTTATAAATAATCTTCCTTAGAACTGTATCTCTAGGATTTACCTGTATCTCAAAATTAATCTTTGCTAAACCTTACTCCCTATCTGAAATCACCTGATCTACATCATTTTACCTGGAAGAAGATTTCAAAATGGTTAAGTTCGTTAATAATTCTACAGGAATTGGGTATCAAGAAATCAAGGATCAGTGTCCACCAACAGTAGAGGTGGCATGTCACAATGGTCCTGAAAGTTGCACCATATCAGGACCAACAAAGGACATGGAAGATTTCGTGGCTCAATTGAAAGAAAGGGGTGTCTTTGCCAGGCTGGTTAATGTTGCCAACATCGCTTATCACAGTAGATACATAAAACCTGCTGCTCCATTTCTATTGAAGTATCTCAAAGAGATCATTCCAATTGCATCACCACGATCTTCAAAATGGATCAGTACGTCTATACCTGAAGACAGATGGGATAGTGATTTAGCGAAAACCTCTTCAGCTGAGTATCATACTAACAATTTACTTAGTTCAGTTTTATTTGAGGAAGCATCAAAACATTTTCCAAAAGACGCCATTGTCATAGAAATAGCTCCACATGGACTTCTACAAAGTATTCTTAAACGCTCTCTGCCACCAGAATGTACAAACATTGCGTTGACTCAAAGAGGACACAGGAGCAACATGGAATTTTTATTGTCAGCTCTTGGAAGGTACTATTCTCATCATCTATTTTTTGACATATCCTTTTTTGAACATTCGCTTATTATATGTGTAGGCTGAGTCTTTCTGAAAACTAGTTTATTTTGTTCTGTTTTCATTTTCTAGTTTTAGATTTGCTGATAGTATACTTCACCACTAAATTTGTTTGAAAGATACATTTTTTTACTATTAAGGAATGGTCGAATGTTCGTCGGTGCTTAATATTCAACAATTTTTTAGAATGTTCATCAGCGGAGTTGATAATATGAGAGTTTCTGCATTATATCCAAAAGTTGAGTATCCAATCGGACGAGGAACTCCTTCATTAACGCCTATTGTACATTGGGAACACAGTGAAGAATGGAGAGTTGGAAGCAACGATAAGTTAAACTATCTAGCTAGTGTTAAAGACATCCAAGTGTCTCTCAACACCGAAGACTTCAAAGAATATGCTGGAAACAAACTGGACACTAAAGTGGTCCTACCACCTTCATTGTACCTGGTAAATCCTTCGAAAATGGAAATAGAAAAGGTTGTTATTATCCAAAACGTCTCAATTTTCTAGATGATCGTCTACAAAATGTTGACTAACTATTACCACAGATGTGAAGATTTTGTATTTGAAAATATTCATTTCAAAAAAGTTCTTAGCATTCCAGCAATCGGTAAGTACGAATTTCGTTATTGTTTCGTGTTGTAGTTTGAGAATTCCAGGGCATGTACCCTTGTCCGCTATGGTACAGAAGGGCAGTGGCCAATTTGAAGTCATGAGTGAAGATGAGATCATAGTTTCCGGAGTCATCAAAACTCCAGAGACAGGAAGCAAAGTTTTATTAGAACTATCATCGCTTGAAATTGGCGAGGAAGCTTATCAGCTAAGTTCTAAAGATTTTTATCAGGAATTTTATCACAGAGGTTGCCAGTATTCTGGGGTGTACAAATCCATAAAGTCATTAACTATTACGAACGAAGGTTATTTGGCTAATAGTCATAACGATACTGACGCTGTTTTGCCTAATACTTGTTTCGTTTTAAGGTTCTGTTGCTGATGTTAAATGGTGTGATAATTGGGCGATATTTTTCGATTTAATGTTGCAACAGTTCTTCTTTCACGCCGGGGAACGTAAACAAGATATTATGGTTCCAAGCCATATCCAGCGTCTTGCAGTGTCCATTCCTCAGATGCCTAGTTCAGAAGGTACATTAATCATGTACTCATATTCAGTACGTTCTAATTTCTTTTAATATTCCAGACACAAAGGTCAATTTCAACGCATCAACTGGCTTGATTTATTCTGATGGCATTCAGATAAGTGGAGTCAGAAGTACATCCCTTCCAAAGGCACCAAAAGCTGTTTTGTATAACTGCATTGAGTTTGTACCATTTTTCAATAAAAAATACAAGGTAATAGCATATACAATGGGCTTGTAAGTATTTACAAAATTGATTAAGGTTAGAGTGACAGTTTCTTCAATGGTAATCAATGTGTCTTGATGCAGTCTTGAGTTAGAAGTTATTATTACTGATTTTAATAACTGTATTTGCAATTTTGGTGGAGGCGCAAGGAAAATGTAATAAATTATTCTTAGGTGACTAATTTTGATCCCATTTTTTTGCAGTCATGGGAAAATGTGATTAATTTCATAATTCAGACCATACGTTTGGTCCCAGGTTACGAGGATATCAGAAGCCTTTCGGTGGTAGAAGTAACGGCTGAACAAGAAATTATTGTTGATAGGGTAAAAAACACGATGACCAAATACAGGGATATTAAAGTAAATATTAAACGATAAGCAATTATAATAATGCAAATAGTTAATTTTTTGTTAAATAAATCTTTCAGACTACGTACTCAATAGTAGAAAATCCGAAGTCGATTGTAGCTTCGCAAAGCGATCCCCTATTTGTGGTGTCCGATAAAGAGTTTGACTCAGACATAGCCGATTATCTAGCCGATTCACATGCTTTTGTATTGATACACTCAAGTGAACAAATTGCTTCATACTCACACATAGCTGAAGTATCACGGTTTGAATTGAACAACAGAAACTATTCACTGATCAGAAAGGTAAGAAAAAGGAATTTCAATCGATCTTGTGTCTCTATTTTCAATTTTATTTATGCGTTTATTGATTGTCCACAATTACTAATCCCCTTCTTTATGTGGAACAATAAACAATTATTATTATTATTAATATTAAGTATTCAACAGGCTGTTAACACCACAGCAGTAATGGTTTATATTCACGGTGACACTTTAACATCGAAAGACTTAGTCAGAAATAATTTACAATGGGTAATGCAATTTAGAAACACTTTGGAAAATCTTCAACCCAAACAAAGACTGTACCTGGTTTCAAATGTTAGTCCATACGAGGGTATCAAAAACTTTGTGGGAGACGTTCAAAAACAATTCCAAAATTCGGAATTGTTAAGGTAAACAAAAAATAGAATGTGGTACTATTTTGATTCGGTACCTTCTAAGTTTATATTTATTTCACGTGCCTTAATTAGGTTCATATTTCTACTTGATAAAGAAAAGGTCACATTTGATGATTCTAAACCGATGTTCAAGAGTATACTGAAGCATGACCTGGTTCTTACTGTCATTAGTGATGGTAAGATTGGCAGTTACCTGTCCATTCCTACAGAACTTCGTGAAGACACTGCACAAGTACTCTATTCCACCGGGTAGGAACAAAAACTATTGATTTATTGGTATTTTATATTTGTCCACGTTTTACTGCCTAATTCCAGGAACGTTATTTCTAATAACCGTATTCGATATATTGGGTTGAATCTGAAAGACGAATCTCTGAATCCTGATAAAATACCAGAACTGGGAGTTATCGACTTTTCCGGTGTAAATAATGCAAATCAGCCTATTATGGGGTTAGCGTGTATTGACAAGAGTTCGTATCAAGTAATTCCCGACTCTGTACTTTCCTTTAACGTGCCAAACGACTGGGATTTGGAGGATGCTGCAGCTGTTCCCTCTTCGTATGTCATGGTAGGCAATCTCATTTTGAACACCAAGTTCATACCACAACTAGTGACAAATCTCTCACTAGCGATGAGCAAACCAAGAATGCAAGACCAATTTTGGTCATCAGTATCTCTCACTTCATTCTCTGGTGTTTTTTATTGATTCCATATTGATTTTGTTGTAAACTTGTTCTTAGACTGTTCTCCTGTGGTAATCGACCACAGCAGAATAGCCAGAAAGGATGGAGACGTAGTAATAAAACTGTACGCTATAGCAGCCTTTGCTTAGGCCTCCCGGTCTTGTTCTTGCAATCATCATCATCATAAGGTTGTCAGTCATAAGACTGCTTGAACAAGTACTTCCACTCTTTTCTACCTTGCAATCATAGCAGTGATTTAATCTTGATCCTAGTTTGCTAAATGTATACGACCAAGAGTTATTTTGGCTTAATACAGCCAACCTGTAACTACACTATCTCACTGCTCAGCTAATATCTTTTCTACCCTCAGGCTTACTATTGTTTGATGAAGAAAGCAAGGGTTTCACCTGGAGACAATGTACTCATTCATTCCGCATGTACAGGTATCGGTTTTGCCTGTGTTTCTGTTGCTCTTAGCATTGGATGCAAAGTTTTTGTTACGGTTGCGACGGACGAACAGAAGACCTATGTTTTACAGAAATTTAAAAGGGTAAGTGGAGCACTCCTTTATTCTTTTTCGGGAGTTTCGTTTCGAACATTTTTTGTAGCTTACTCATGGGAATGTATACAGTAGTGTAACTGCGGAATTCGAACCTTTATTCTTGTTAGCAACACAAGGGAAGGGTGCTCAAGTGGTTATTAATAATTTATCGGGAAGATTGTTTGAAGCGTCGTTGAGATGTTTTGGTACGTATGGAAGATTCATCCAACTGGGCCAGTACGACATGGAACAAAATGGGACGTTGGGGTTGGGAATTTTCATGAAAAGCGTAAGTTTCTACAGTGTCTCCCCCGAGTCAATATTCCAATGTTCAATTGAAGAAAAACGGTCTATTGCCAACCTCGTTCAAAAAGGTATTGATAATTTTGTGGTGAGACGTTTGGTTAAAACAGTCTACGATAAATTTGATGCCGAAAAGCTCTTAAGGTAATAAAAGTTTTATAAAATTATTTTTAATGTAGTTCATTTTGCTGATTTGTCCTACAGTGATTTGAATGATAAAGGAAATATTACCAGAAAAATCATTCAATTGACTCACAATATTCCTCTAGGAGAACTTAACACAGACAAAAAGACCAAATTCTTCTGCGACAGCCGGTCATCGTATCTCATAATCGGTAAGAAGTATTTTATGTATAAAAGAAAGGAAACAATTTTAAAAAAATTAATATGCACTATAACGAACGAGCAAGCTTTGACCTATATATTATTATTTCCGATAAACAAATTACGATAACGCTAGTGCAGGAAGCAGGTGCGTGATTAACAAAATGAATTTGAATAAAGATAGCATCAATAATTATAAACAACTCTGCCTGTTTTAATGGAAAGAATATGATTTTTCATTTTTATACTTCGTCAGAATAAAATTATTATTTATTAATCAGGCCACTAAATATTAGAGCACAATTTCTTTAGTTATCTGATACACTGATGTCTGACAGTTTTGATAGAATGCTGATTTATTTAAGGTGGCAATGCAGAGTCTTGGATTGACATGGCAGAATGGCTTGTACTACGAGGAGCCAAGAAAATTATAGCAGCATCCGAATCAAGACCCCAACAGTCCGGTTTAACAAGGCGCCTAACACTTTTACAATCGTTTTATAATGCTGACATCATTCATGCACCATTTAAAGCTCATACCAGAGACTCTGCGATGGAACTTATTTCCGAAGTATTCATGTTAGGTAAATATTAAAAATTACGATGTTGGTGACGCACCAAAAAATTCTCTGAGCAGGCTGAATGGTATCTTTTTTAATTGAAGGCCCCATCCATGCGGTGTTCTTGCTACCTAGTAATTCTGAGCAAAATTCTGATATAAAATCAGTTCAGTACATCGATGCTGCATTAAAAACAAAAGCTTCAAAGACTTTGTTTGTGAATTTGATGAAAGAGGTCACTGGAATATGTCAGAATCGGTCAGAATCCGGTTTTCCGACGTGCACGGTTGAGTGGCAACAAGGAATACAGTTTTCCGATATTCTGGATGATTTGGACGACATCCTCAGTTATCGATCCAACTATATTTATGTTAAAAATAACGAAATTAATGAACTGTTTGAAGAAAGCAATCAGATGCTTTACAAAAGTAAGTAAAAATCACTTAAACTTTTTTCTGAAATAATTGGTCCAGCGTCATAATCCTAACAAGTAGGCTCGTTTAATTCCTACGTTATAATCCTTATTCGCTTTTACACTATACTACTCTCTACCTACTTGTATTTTTTCCTCTTTAGAGTTGAATAATATGTTGCCCGCTACAATTGAAGATCTGAGACTGCAAGCTTTCCAGGCATCAGTGAAACCGACTTTCATCCAGTTGTCGTCCAAGAGTCCCCTGAAGACTCCCGAGTTACCACCCGTTTTCATAGTCCCAGGACTGCTTCCGAAAAGATACGTTGAAAATTTAGCCGGGAATCTCCTAAACCCGGTCTATTGTGCGGACTTTTCAATTAACAGTATAAAAATAAGGGACGTTTCTCTTCGTCTGGCTGACGTAAGTTGCTATTGATTTTGGATAGTCCACGGTGTTCTTATTCATTAATAATGTCATTGGAATGTTTTAATAGAAAATGGAAAATATTTTACCAAATGGACCTTTCAACATCGTTGCTGTATCGTGGGGTGGTGCTATAGCTACGGAAATAGCAATAACGTTAGAAAAACGAGGTCACACAACCCAATTATACTATTTGGACGGGGCCCCAGAAACCATACAATCCACGCTTAGGTTATTGGGATCGGGTGTTAAGAAGGACATCGCACTACTTACGAGATATTTAAAAATAAATGCTGAGGCAAGTTCTTATTCTATTTTAGCAAAGATATCTTAATGAGACAGGGTTCCTTTTAACCAACAGATTTATAATAAACTGGAGCGGCTATCAGACTGGGACAGTCGTCTTCAATTGGTACTAGATTCCCTACAATATACGGAAGAGGGCAAGACATTCCTTAAGAGAGTACTGACGGTGCTAAAGAATCGAATAGACGAACTTCTCGATTACAATTTTAACCATGACAAAATGATTACTGGAAGAATCTTTTTGTTGAGGCCTACAGGATCAAGCAAATACGATAATTGTGGTTTGTCCAAGGTAATCAAAAAATTAATTTTTATTTAAAAACGTAAATTTGTTATTCTAATTTCGATTTCTGTCTCTCTTTTAGATTTGCGACCAAGCAATCAGCATTTTAATAGTGAAGGGCAATCACACAAGCATCCTTCAAAGTCAAGAAACAGCAGATATAATTAATGAACGTGTAAAGTGTTAATTATCAATAAAAGATGAAAAAGTGCAACTACAAACATTGTCATTTTTTATTCTAACCATACCTACCGCCTACATGAATATTACAACTGTTCTATAGCTAACAATAAAACAATAATTTTTTGAGAAATGAATTAAAACGGGAAAGAATTGTCACTTAAATTATCCAAACAAAAACCTTGGTCTCAGAATTAAATGTTAATATTTCTAGTCTCTTTCATAGTATTAATTTTTCTATATATAGATATGCAATTCGTACCTAATACTAAACCTTTATGAGTCGGAAATTTCTTTTTTTGATAAATTTCCTGAGACCCCAATATTTTTTTTGTTTTGATATGGAACATCTAAGTAAACTAACTACCCTACTTTTGAAAATAACCTTATCTTAGAATATTTAGTAAGTTAGCGGTAAACTCTCTTAACAAGCCCTTCCCTTTTTATCCCTTCAGATTTTAAATTACTAAAGAAACAATTGTAGAGTTTTTAAAGACATAACTTCTAAAGTTTAAATTTTCGTTGAATCCTACTTAAATTACATAAGAATACGTATTCATTAGCTATATACGGGGTAACCTCCCTTTCATTGCAAGAGAGATTGTCCTGCCATCTATTGAATTATTGCATTTTATAAAATCATTTTACGATATATTGATGTTTAATATTATTACGGGTAAAATTTGATTTGTTTAGAGAGAAACTAATTATTACCTAATTCTCTGCGAAATCATAGACAGCTATTTGAAACAAATATCCTTCAAGATTAAGTATATTGTAAATTCTGTCGTCCAACCCCTAACTAAACTGGGAAATAGTTTACCTCCGTTAAGAATTGATTCATCAACCCTTTTCGAATTTTAACTATTAGATAGATCCATCTCATATTTATCTCGCGTATGCAACTGCTTTATTTTCTGTATACGTATACATAAAAGAGCGAATATCAAATATTTAGAAGTATTTATACGTATTATAATTATTGTTACTGTGATTGATCAAAAATGTCCAATTTTTCACTGGTTAACATTTGCCGGCTGATTCTTTAACTACACAAACAACGCATTTGTATACTTAGTTCTTCACATATGTTATGCTCTAATAATAGTAGTTTTAATAGTTATTCAATCCAATTGAACCGTTGCAAATAAAGTATTTCAATTAAGTCATCTTTATTTATTTTAATATTACTTATTGCTATTTATCATAGAAAGGAACAGTAATTTTGTAGGTATTGCTTTTAAAGTTTACCTAACGTTAAATGGTAAAAACAAATGCAAACAAGTTTTTAACAAGGTGTTGTCCATTGAAATTGTTTATTCTTATTCTGAGCAACTGTAATTACTTATGTCAGTGATTACTGATGCACACCGGTATTGAACATTTTACAATTAAACATTGGGATTGTTAAATTGCTACAATGTTGCAATAAACAATTGATTGTAAAGGCCAAGGGCAAAATAAAACTTATGATAATGAATACCCCATTGTGAAAACAAATTTATAAGGTCGCGAAAATTGCAATTTGCATCTCATAGTACTTTCATCTTCAGTTAGTGTTACAGTATCAAGTTGAATTGCATGGAAATGAAGAATGTTGAAGAAATTGTTATTTCTGGAATCGGTGGATTTTTTCCTAGATGTATCAATGTGGAAATTTTTCAAAAGTTACTTTTAGAAAACGCAGACTTCCTGGATTCCCGATGGAAAGAAGGTATATTTTCATTTTAGGAAATTAACTGAACAAGAAGTGTGGTTTAAAGTTTAAATGAAGAGAATAGACTTGAGCCATTTCATTTACAGAAAATAAAAAAATGGTTAAGTAATATACTGTTTAGGATTTCGAAAGTTCATGCCACAAAAATTCCTTTCTCTTTGCTATACTTCACTGTAAAGTACACATATAATGTTATTTTAAGTAAAGAATTTGTTAAAAATTAGTATTCGTTTCTCATTTTTCCAAGACTTCATTTTCTTTAAAATATTGTTTAGGCCAACAGAAGGGCATTCTCCAGAGATAGTACAAATTTGGAATAAGTAACAAAAATTTATGGGAGATTATAAAGAATATTGGACTGAGGACGATTTCAATTTATGGAGAACGGGGGGGGGGGAATCCTAGAGATTAAAAAGACGTTAATACAGCAAACAACAAAACCTCATACTTATAACTTCCCTCACATCACCCACCATTTGTAACCAGCCCCACTGGAATACCCTTTAAAATCCATACAAATTATTTTATATAATTTAAAATAATTAAGTAAACTTCGTGGAAACAATGAAAGTGCGTGTCCAACCAGTCTTAACTAATTGACGACTTTGTGATGTACTCTCTCTTGAGAATGACTTCTTAGCCAAAAAAATATTGCATGGTTCAGGCCGTGAAAGAATAAATGCACCTATTTGTAGAATTGGGTGCGTTGTTTGTTAAAGAACGTTTATTTCCAGGCGAAAACGATGTGACAAATATAATCGGAAAGATTCCTAACATTCAATTTTTTGATACCGCTTATTTTGGGATTCACAGACAACAATGCATCCATATGGACCCTATGCAACGCGTAATGCTAGAAAGAACTTTTGAAGCACTCATAGATGCAGGTAAATAACAAAATGAAAGAATATTTTTGAAAATTTTCAATCTTAGGCCCATTAACTTATTTGTAACGAAAACATCAAAACAAGAATACTTTATAAATTTAAATTGATCAAAACATCTAACACTGTTTGCTTGTCTTTATATTGACCTTATTTTTGCCATTTGTTGTCTGTTATCTTGTTATGATTTTGTTGTTGTTCCTTAAAGGGATAAATCCTATCGATATAAGAGGGAAAAAGGTAGGCGTTTTTGTTGGGTCTTCTGTAGGAGAGAATGATAATATCTTTTACGAATCCGTTGTAAGTGGATTTGGTGTTACTGGTCACTCACGATCTATGATGCCGAACAGGATTTCGTACTGGTTAAATTTGAAAGGTACATCTTCCTTTAATACTTACATTAAGATGTATTAGAAGTAACCGAAATCAGGATATCTCATAAAAGACTTCGATCTGTNATCAAAACATATTCCAAAAGACGCCATTGTCATAGAAATAGCTCCCCATGGACTTCTACAAGCTATTCTCAAACGCTCTTTGCCACCACAATGTACGAATATTGCTTTGACTCAAAGAGGAAACAGAAGCAACGTTGAATTTTTATTGTCAGCTCTTGGAAGGTACTGTATACATCGTCTCTTATCAGTTTTATGTTCTTCACCACTACAATCGTTTGAAATGATATATTTTCTTGCTTTTAAATAATGGTCGTATGATCGTCAGTGCTTCATTCTCAACAATTTTTTAGGATGTACATAAGTGGAGTTGATAATATGAGAGTTTCTGCGTTATATCCGAAAGTTGAGTATCCAGTTAGAAGGGGAACTCCCTCTTTGACGTCCATTGTACACTGGGAACACAGTGAAGAATGGAGACTTCTAATCGAAGATAAATCGAACTATCTAGTCAGTGTAAAAAACATCCAAGTGTCTCTCAACACCGAAGAATTTCAGGAGTATATTGGGAACACACTGGGATGTAGGGCAATTCTACCACCTTCTTTGTACTTGGTAAGTCCTTCGAAAGATAAAAAATGGTTCTGTTCTTTTCCAAAACATTTCAATTTTCTAGATGATAGTCTACAAAATGTTGACTGACGAATTCCACACATGTGAAGATTTTGTATTTGAAAATCTTCATTTTAAAAAAGTCCTTAGCACTTCGGCAATCGGTATATTCGCATTTAGTTACCTATTGTTTCCTGTTGTAGTTTGAAAATTCTAGGGCACGTACCCTTGTCCGCTATGGTACAGAAGGGCAGTGGCGAATTTGAAGTCATAAGTGAAGATGAAATCATAATTTCCGGAGTCATCAAAACCCCAGAGACAGGAAGCAATGTTTTATTAGAACTACCATCGCTTGAAATTGGCGAGGAAGCTTATCAGCTAAGTTCTAAAGACTTTTATCAGGAATATTATCACAGGGGTTGCCAGTATTCTGGGGTGTACAAATCCATTAAGTCATTAACTATTACGAAAGAAGGTTATTTGGCTAATAGTCATAACGATACTGACGCTGTTTTTCTTAATATTTGTTTCGTTTTAAGGTTCTGTTGCTGATGTTAAATGGTGTGATAATTGGGCGATATTTTTCGATTTAATGTTGCAACAGTTCTTCTTTCACGCCGGGGAACGTAAACAAGATATTATGGTTCCCAGCCATATCCAGCGTCTTGCAGTGTCCATTCCTCAGATGCCTAGTTCAGAAGGTACATTAATCATGTACTCATCTTCAGTACGTTCTAATTTCTTTTAATATTCCAGATACAAAGATCAATTTCAATTCATCAACTGGCTTGATTTATTCTGATGGCATTCAGATAAGTGGAGTCAGAGGTGCGTCTCTTCCAAAGCTACGAAAAGCTGTTTTGTACAACTGTGTTGAGTTTGTACCATTTTTCAATAAAGTATACAAGGTAAGAGGAAGTAAAATGTGTTTATAATTATTTACAAATAAGTTATTATTAATCAACTTAGTTCATTTATACAAATACTACAATTAAAATCTGATTTCTTGACCTTTTTCCTGAGAACATTAACCTATTTTTAAATATAAATTGATGGTTTCTTTATGAATAACCTATATACCCGAACGCAGTCTTGAACTAAAAGCGAAATGCAGGATTTTTTGTCCATACAATTTTGATGAAGGCGCCAGGAATATCTCACAAACTCTTTTTCAGACGACGAATTTTAATCTCATTCTTTTAGTCATGGGAAAGTGTGTTTAATTTCACCATTCAGGTCATAAGTTTAACCCCAGGTTACGAGGAGATTAAAAGCCTTTCGGTGGTAGAAGTTACGGCTACAGATGGAAGTATTATTGATAGAGTAAAAAGCACCATGACCAAATACAGGGACATTAACGTAAATATTAAACCAAAAATAATTCTAAATAATTTTGTTAGATAAATATTTCAGGCTACGTACTCAATCGTAAGAAGTCTGAAGTCGATTGTAGCTTCGCAAAGCGATCCCTTATTTGTGGTGTTCGATGAAGATTTTGACTCAGACGTAGCCGCTTATCTAGCCGATTCACATGCACTTATACTAACACGATCAAATGAACGAATTGCTTCATATTCACACATAATTGAAGTGTCACGGCTTGAATGTAATAACAGAAATTATTCACTTATAAAAAAGGTAAGTGACACTAACTTTAACTTCCTATATCTTTATTTTTAAAAACAAAAAGTATTAATTCGCAATGATTAAGTTATCACAAACATGCTTTTTCGATCGGACGAAAATCTGATTGATTTTCTACCAACTTTTCTAATAAATAGTAATTCTTCAAAATTTCGTGGTTGGTCTTTTCGTATTATAAACGTATAAATAAATTCTATGCGCCAGGAATGTAATCAGGGTGGACGCCAAGAGATCCAAACTCTTTCTTATCTTCAAGTTAAGAAAGTGAAGGTGTTATTACTTTACTCATTTAATCTGTTTTTAATTCTCATTTAACTGTTTTCTCTAATAAATAATCAATTAATAATCTAATTGTGTAATATACGTAAAAACAACAAATATTATCACATTCGAGATTCCCGTCACTCTCAGATGAAGACAATTTTCTCTAGACTTCATTTTTCAGCAATTTTTTCTGAGAAAAACTCATTAAATTAAACAATACATAAATAAAAAGCAATAAATCTTCGAATTATTTGTCTCTTTGTACATTCTACAGGTTGCGAAGACCACTGCAGTGGTGGTTAATGTCTATGGTGCTACTCTAACATCTAAAGACTTAGCTAAGAATAATATAAAATGGGTAATGCAATTTAGAAGCACTTTGGAAAATCTTCAGCCCAAACAAAGGCTGTACCTGGTTTCAAATGTCAGTCCATACGAAGGTGTCAACAACTTTGTCCGAAACGTTCAAAAACAATTGCGAAATTCAGAATTGTTAAGGTATGGTACTATTTTGATTCGGTAACTTCTAAGTTTATATTTGTTTTATATGTCTAAATTAGGTTCATATTTCTACTTGATAAAGAAAAGGTCACATTTGATGATTCTAAATCGATATTCAAGAGTATACTGAAGCATGACCTGGTTCTTACTGTCATTAGTGATGGTCAGATTGGTAGTTATCTGTCCATTCCTACAGAACTTCGAGAAGAAGCTAAACAAATATTCCATGCCTCCGGGTAGGAACAAAAACAATTAATTTACTAATGGCTGAGATTTATACATGTATAACCGTATAATTCCAGGAATGTTATTTCTAATAAACATATTCGATATATTGGGTTGAATCTGAAAGACGAATCTGTCAACCCTGATAAAGAGCCAGAACTAGGGCCTATCGATTATTCTGCCGTAAACAATTCTAATCAACCTATCATGGGCTTAGCGTGCTTTGACAGGAGTTCGTATCAAATAATTCCCGATTCTGTTCTTTGCTGGAATGTGCCTGACGGTTGGAATTTAGACGATGCTGCAGCTGTTCCTTATTCGTACGCCATGGTAGGCAAACTTAAACGTATTGAACAAGAATCTTATGTCACATCTAGCGGTAAATCTCTGCAGACGGCGTTCTCTCCGCTGTCTGTAGTTGTTCAATAATTTGGTTGCAAACCTCTTTTCGGACTATTCTACTGTGGTAAGTGATAACTTGGTTGAAAATTCCGATTCATGAACCACAGCAGATGAGTCTGAAAAGAAATGGTGAAGAACAAATGCAAAACCGAAATCGAGATTATTCTCGAGGAGGGGAAATCTCCAAGACCCCTCCTGAGGGTAGGTAGTGTCGGATTTTTACAGACTAAAACCCCTTCTTGAGTGGGGAGATAAACCCGAAAGCTGTTCATCCCCCGAAGACTGTAGCAGCCTCGGGTTTGTCCTCCCGTTCTTGCTCATAGACTTGTCCTTGGAATTATAGCAGTTGCCTTTGTCTTCCATATGTGCAACTTGTTTTGCTCATTACCAGAAACATGTTTACAACAGAACGTAGACTGCATATACGAACAACTGTAGTGATTTTTTTATGTCCGCAGGCTTATCATTGTTTGATAAATAAAGCAAGGGTTACCACTGGAGGAAATGTACTCATCCATTCCGCTTGTACTGGGGTTGGTTTTGCCTGTGTTTGTATTGCCCTTAGCATTGGATGTAACGTTTTCGTCACGGTGACTACAGACCAACAGAAGGCCTACATTTTACAAAAATTTGATAGGGTAAGTAGAACAGTCTTACAGTTTCGAGAAGTACCTATTGGACTTGAAACATGCAACAAATAAAATCGAAACATATGAAGAGTATCAAAAGCAAGAATTAGCTTGAATTATAGATTACCTTAAGTAAATGCTTCAAGTTACTAAAATCTTTGAATTTTTGATGGCAGCAAGCACAGTGCGCTGATGAGAACCAATAACTTATGTTAGCCTAATAAATCAAATGATCTAAATACATTAAAGTATTTGTTTCCTTTAGCTTATTGATAGGAATGTATACAGTAATGTCACTGCGGATTTCGAACCTTTATTCTTGTTAGCAACACAAGGGAAGGGTGCCCAAGTGGTTATTAACAATTTATCGGGAAGATTCTTTGAAGCGTCGTTGAGATGCCTTGGTATGTACGGAAGATTCATTCAACTAGGTCAGTATGACATGGAACAAAACGGAACGATGGGATTGGGAGTTTTTTTTAAACACGTAAGTTTTTATCACGTCTCCCTCGAGTCAATATTTCAATGTTCAATTGAAGAAAAACGGTCTGTTGCCAACCTCGTTCAAAAAGGTATTGATAATCTTGTGGTGAGACATTTGTTTAAAGCAGTCTACGATAAATTTGATATCGAAAAGCTTTTGAGGTAATAAAAGTTTTACGAAATTATTTTCAATTGAGTTTATATTATCAATGCATCTTTTAGTGACCTAAATGATAAAGGAAATATTACCAGAAAAGTCATCCAGGTGACTCATAATCTTCCTTTAGGACAACTAAATACTGTTAACAAGACCAAATTTCACTGTGATTACCGGTCATCATATCTTATAGTCGGTAAGAAGTATATTTCATTTTTGAAAGTGCAAGAAAAAGACGTAATGAATTGCCTAGTAGCAACACACGAGTGTATTTTGAGTTATGTATTATTTGCGCTACCAGATTACAAAATGGATTTCGACTGAATGCTAACTAAAAATTTATTTGTTTAAGGCGGCAATGAGGAGTCGTGGATTGATATGGCAGAATGGCTTGTGCTGCGAGGAGCTAAGAAAATTATAGCAGCATCCGAATCAAAACCCCAACAGTCCAATTTAACAAGGCGCCTAACACTTTTAAAGTCGTTTTATAATGCTGACATCATTCACGCACCATTTGAAGCTCATACCAGAGACTCTGCGATGGAACTCATTTCCGAAGTTTTCATGTTAGGTAAATATAAAAAATCATGATGTTGGTGACGCACCAAAAAATTCTCTGAGCAGGCTGAATGGTATCTTTCTTAATTGAAGGCCCCATCAATGCGGTGTTCTTGCTACCAAGTAATTATGAGAAACTTCGAAATTCTGATATAAAGTCAGTCCAGTACATCGATGCTGAATTAAAAACAAAAGCTCCAAAGGCTTTGTTTGTGAATTTCATGAAAGAGTTCACTGGAATATGTCAGAATAGGTCAGAAGCCGGTTTTCCGACGTGCACGGTTGAGTGGCAAAACGGAATCCAGTTTTCCGATATTCTGGATGATTTGGACGACATCCTCAGTTATCGATTGAACCACATTTACGTCACAAATAACGAAATTAATGAACTGTTTGGAGAAAGCAATCAGATGCTGTACAACAGTATGTAAAAATAGTTAATACTTTTTCCGTACATGATTGACCCTGTTTCGTAATAACCAGGTTCATTTATGTTCCAAGATTTTTCTAATACTAATTCTTATTGGGCCAAGTGCTCGTTTCAAACTCATACTGTACTTGCCTACAATTCGTCCTTAAAATAAAGTAAAATTAGTATAAATTTCAACTTACCCAACATTATTCTATATATATTTTCCCCTCAGGGTTGAATAGCATGTTACCTACTACAATCGAGGAGCTACGACTGCAAGTTCTTCGGGCTTCTCTGGAGCCCACCTTCTTCCAGCTGTCATCGATGAGTCCTTTGAAGACTCGCGAGTTGCCACCGGTCTTTATATTGCCTGGACTGCTCCCAAAGAAATATGTCGAAAATTTAGCCGGCAACCTTCTCAGTCCGGTCTATTGTGCCGACTTTTCAATTAACGACTTAAAAATAAACGACATTTGTCTGTGCCTGGTTGACGTAAGTTACTATTGATTTTGGACAGTCCACGGTTTTCTTATTTATTAATAAAGCCATACATGAAAGCACTGCATTGGAATGTTTTAATAGAAAATGGAAAATATTTTACCAAATGGACCCTTCAACATCGTTGCTGTATCGTGGGGTGGTGCTATAGCTACGGAAATGGCAATAATGTTAGAGAAACGAGGTCACGCAACCCAATTATACTATTTGGACGGGGCCCCAGAAACCATGCAATCCACGCTTAGGTTATTGGGATCGGGTGTTAAGAAGGAAATTGCATTAGTTATGAGATTTCTAAAGATTAATCCTGAGGCAAGTTCAATTTCCTTTTTCAAAAATATTTTATTGAGACGATGTTCCATTTAACCAATAGATTCTTAATAAACTGGAACTATTATCAAATTGGGATACTCGACTACAGCTTGTGCTAGATTCCGTACAATATGTGAAAGAGGACAAGACATTCCTTACGAAAATACTCACGGTGCTGAAGAATCGAATAGACGAACTCCTGGATTACAAGTTTAACCACGACAAAATGATTACTGGAAGAATCTTTTTGTTGAGGCCTACAGGATCAAATAAATACGATAACTGTGGTTTGTCAAAGGTACACCAAAAAATTGATTTTTATGCCGGTAGATTATAAAGTCTCGCAAGGTTGAACTCGCCGCATCTCTGACGTGTGGATGTCTTCGGCGAGACTCACAGTGCAGTGCTGAATTAAGATAAAATCTCGTAAGGAGAGAATCAAGAATGTAAGGTAAATTTTGTTAGGACACTGGGAGTCCTAACAAGATTTACTTTCTCTCGATAAATTTAGAATTTTTTCTCGATATTACGTTATAGAAATATAAATCTGTAGGTGTTATTCTAATTTCGATTTCTGCTTCTTTTTTAGATTTGCGACCAAGCAATCAGCATTTCAATAGTGAAGGGCAATCACACAAGTATCCTTCAAAGTCAAGAAACAGCAGATATAATTAATGAACGTGTAAAGTGTTAATTATCAATAAAAGATAAAAAACTGCAACTGCAAACATTGTCATTTTTTATTGTAACCATACCTACACCTACATGAATATTACAACTGTTCTATAGCTAATAATAAAACAATAATTTCTAGAGAGATGAATTAAAATGGGAAAGAATTATCATTTAAATTATCCAAACAAAAACCTTGGCCTCAGAATTAAATATTAATCATTCAAATCTCTTTCATAGCGTTATTTTTTCTATGTATAGATATGCAATACATACCTAATACTAAACCTTAATGAATCGGAAATTTTGTTTTCTTGATAAATTTCCTGAAGTCCTAATATGTTTTTTTGTTTTGATATGGAACATCTAAGTAAAGTAACCACCCTAGTCTTGAAAATAACCTTATCGTAGATTATATAGTAAGTTAGGGTTAAACTCCCTTAACAGCCCCTTCCCTTTTTATCCGTTCAGATTTTAAATTACTAAAGAAACAGTTGTAGAGTTTTTAAAGACATAACTTCTAAAGTTTAAATTTTCGTTGAATCCTACTTAAATTACATAAGAATACGTATTCATTAGCTATATACGGGGTAACCTCCCTTTCATTGCAAGAGAGATTGTCCTGCCATCTATTGAATTATTGCATTTTATAAAATCATTTTACGATATATTGATGTTTAATATTATTACGGGTAAAATTTGATTTGTTTAGAGAGAAACCTATTATTACCTAATTCTCTGCGAAATCATAGACAGCTATTTGAAACAAATATCCTTCAAGATTAAGTATATTGTAAATTCTGTCGTCCAACCCCTAACTAAACTGGGAAATAGTTTACCTCCGTTAAGAATTGATTCATCAACCCTTTTCGAATTTTAACTATTAGATAGATCCATCTCATATTTATCTCGCGTATGCAACTGCTTTATTTTCTGTATACGTATACATAAAAGAGCGAATATCAAATATTTAGAAGTATTTATACGTATTATAATTATTGTTACTGTGATTGATCAAAAATGTCCAATTTTTCACTGGTTAACATTTGCCGGCTGATTCTTTAACTACACAAACAACGCATTTGTATACTTAGTTCTTCACATATGTTATGCTCTAATAATAGTAGTTTTAATAGTTATTCAATCCAATTGAACCGTTGCAAATAAAGTATTTCAATTAAGTCATCTTTATTTATTTTAATATTACTTATTGCTATTTATCATAGAAAGGAACAGTAATTTTGTAGGTATTGCTTTTAAAGTTTACCTAACGTTAAATGGTAAAAACAAATGCAAACAAGTTTTTAACAAGGTGTTGTCCATTGAAATTGTTTATTCTTATTCTGAGCAACTGTAATTACTTATGTCAGTGATTACTGATGCACACCGGTATTGAACATTTTACAATTAAACATTGGGATTGTTAAATTGCTACAATGTTGCAATAAACAATTGATTGTAAAGGCCAAGGGCAAAATAAAACTTATGATAATGAAGACCCCATTGTCAAAATAAATCTATAAGTTCGCGAAAATTGCAATTTGCATTCTCATAGTACTTTCATCTTCAGTTAGTGTTACAGTATCAAGTTGAATTGCATCGCGATGAAGAATGGCGAAGAAATTGTTATTTCTGGAATCGGGGGATTTTTTCCTAGATCTATCAATGTGGAAATTTTTCAAAAGTTACTTTTAGAAAACGCAGATTTCCTGGATTCCCGATGGAAAAAAGGTATATTTCCATTTCAGGCATTTATTCGTGTCCTATAGTTATATTCGCTCTTTCCCTACTTTTTCTTCCCTTGCATACCAGTATTTATAACTGCCTGTTGCTCTTTCTACATAAAATTTAAATAAATGTTTAATTTAAATTTTTCATAAAAACTTTGTTAAAAGCAAGAAATTATCCTTATTAGAAAACCTAGAGATTAAAAAATCATTAATAGTAATTTCAATACAGTTAATAACAAAACAACCTCATACTTCCCCCACATCGTCCACAAATTGCAACCAACCCCCAGCCAAATAATATTACAGTACTCAAAAAGTGAAAGTCTCTAGTGTTTTATTGTTATACTTTCTGAAAAAATAAATGTTGGTAAATGCAGGGCGCACCTATTTATAGAATGAGGTACATTATCTGTTAAGGAACGTTTATTTCCAGGAGAAAACGATGTGACAAATGCAATTGGAAAGATTCCTAACATTCAATTTTTTGATACCGCTTATTTTGGAATCCATAGGCAGCAATGTGTCAGCATGGATCCAATGCAACGTTTAGCGTTGGAAAGAGCATTTGAAGCACTTATAGATGCAGGTACCTAAATTACAAATTGAAAGAATATATACTAATCTTAAATCCAATAAACTATACCTAACTAACTAGTAAATTTAAAAGGATCAATCGAAATTTAATTTTAGGCATTGTTTGTTTCAGCTGTTTTATAATGACCTTATTTTTGCTATTTGTTAAAAAAAGATTAATGATTTTCTTGTTGTTCCATAAAGGGGTAAATCCTATCGATGTAAGGGGAAAAAAAGTGGGCGTTTTTGTTGGGTCGTCTATAGGAGAGAATGATAACATTCTGTTTGAAGCAGTTACGAATGGATTTGTTATTACTGGTCACTCACGATGTATGATACCGAACAGGATTTCATTCTGCTTAAAATTAAAAGGTATATTTTACTATGACACCTGCTATAACTATTAAGCTGAGATAAGTTAAGAATCAAAATTAATATTTCTCATAAATGAGAAAACGATTTTTTGTTGATAAAATAAAATTTTGCGTTGCAATGATTAGGTCCTAGCTGCGATTACGACAGCACCTGGTTGAATGGTTTGGAAGTAATAAGAATGGCTTATGAATCAATTAGAGAAGGACATTGTGATTCCGCCATTGTTGGTACGACAAATTTGACCGTAAATTCAGAAATGAGTTGGATGTATAACGACATGAAGTTGCTTTCCCCAGATGGTATTACAAGATCTTTCGATGCAGATGGTAATATCTGGGATAACAATCCATTTTACGAATATTGTACTTGTAGCTAACATATTATTTCGTAACAATATTAAATAAAGTTCAATTAAGCATCTTCACTATTAATAGTTTCTAACTCGTCAATTTACAGCTAACGGATATGGGCGCAGTGATGGTATTGTGATGTTGTACTTACAAAGAGCAACGAAAGCTAAACGTATTTATGGTACCATTGTCAACGCTCAGACCTGCTTCAATGGAGACCATGAAGGTCCCTTGATAGCTGTTGATCAGCCCAGCATGGTCAAGTTTATGAAAGATTTTTATTCTGAAACTGACGTTGACCCAACAGAAGTACATTATATTGAAACGTATGGTTGCGGCATCAAGGTAAATTTATATTTGATACATCAAGTGTTAACGGAGTTGTTTAAACTAAGCTTCTAAACAAAGTCACTAATAAATTGGTAGATGCTTTCATGGTCAAAGGTGAACTGACGGTGTCCTGATTCGGATCTACCTAACGTTTCACTAGTGTAAGTGACGAGGTTCAGGACAGGTCCTTCTATCTTCCATGGTGGATGAGGACTTGCGACTTCTCCTGCAGTAGTTGTCGGGAAAGAGGGGCGGGGGACTTGTTTCGGTTCAGTCAACAGTGCCATGCCGGTCGGCACCGTTTGGGTGTTCCTGAGGACCGGGTTCCCGATGTGGTTGAGTCTAAGGTCTCCACCTCCTTGTTGAAGTTGTCCGGATGTGTTTGGATCTCGATGGGTTCTGTGACTATCCTCCTGAAACTAGCAATGTGCAATCCTCAAAGAGTATTTTGTAATTGCCGTTGCTCAGTGTGGGCTCGGCCCCAGCAGACTTTTTGGAATGTCCTTGCCGGTAGTTTGCTTTGTGCCCCTTGGGTCTGGTTCCTATTGATCTCTTAGTGATTCCTATGTATACCTTCTCGTAGAAGCGGGGTATTCGCTAGACCTTTGAGGCTGAACAATGGTCCATTTTGTTCTTAACTGATCTTATGGTCTGCTGGATCCTCTTCGTAGGTTTGAAGATGGTTTTGCACTAACTGTAACCGACGACGGCATCTAGACCCGAATCAGAATAGCTTCAGTTCATTGTCACTAATACCATTAAGCAGCAACTTTTAGCTTCTCTGCTATTATGATATAATTATTTTATATAACTCTAAGAACTGTTTAACCTTTTAAGCATGTGGACGAAGTCGAACTAAATGCAATAGAAGAAGTTTATTGCGAAAAGCGTTCTGGTCCTCTTCTCGTAGGATCTATTAAATCCAATATTGGTCACGCTGAAGCATCAGCGTCTCTTATGGCAGTGGTAAAAGCTTTAATATCAATGAATTCAGGGATAATCCCTGCTAATATACATTACAAAAACCCAAATCCTAATATAAAAGGTCTTATTAACGGTACCCTAAAAGTTGTCAACGAAAATACTCAATGGAGAGGCGATTATGCAGCTGTTAATGCGATCGGCTTGGCCTCATCGTATGGCCATTTGTTGCTCAAAGCAAACAAAAACACTAAGAAAGAAGGCCCTTTAGATGATCTTCCACGTTTATTCATAGCTTCCACCAGAACAGAGGAAGCAATACAAAAAATCCTTAGCACGGTAAGCACAACCAGAAAAGAAATAAGAAATAACAGTGGAAAAGAAATAACATTTTTTTTATCATGTTAATATTAGGTACAAGATCATAAAAATGAAGTCGAATACGCGAACTTGATACAGGAAATTTTTGCAACCCCAATTCCAGGTCATTTATACCGAGGTTATGTTCTCACGGGAAACGAAGTCAGACAAGAATTTTTGGTAAGGTAACTGATTCTATGTATTTAAAACCATAATTCAATTAAATTTTGTAGCATTATCCAGGCAAAAAGCGTCCTGTTTGGTTTGTCTATTCGGGAATGGGTTCTCAGTGGGTATGCATGGCCTCTGATCTCATGCGGATTCCCGTATTTGCCGAATCCATTATGAGAAGTCACGCCATTCTCCAGGAAAAGAACGTTGATCTCCTTAATGTCATCACGACTGACGACCCCAAAATATTCGATAATATTCTTCATTCTTTCATAGGAATCGCAGCTGTACAGGTAAATATTTAAATTAAAGTTGTCCTGGATTTCCAAAAAAAAAGAAATTGGTATCATTCATTCGCATTCTAAAGATACCCGGAGGAGCCTACGTTTTATTGCCTTCAATGCTCCATGTTTGCAGATTGCTTTAACAGATTTACTGAACACCGTGGGGGTGGTACCAGATGGTATAATTGGACATTCGGTAGGTGAAATGGGATGCGCCTATGCTGATGGGTGTTTGACAGCAGAACAGATGATCCTCGCTGCTTATGCAAGAGGAAGAGCGTCCCTAGAAGCCGAACTTATTCCAGGGATGATGGCTGCAGTGGGTTAGTATTAATTGGGGAATGGTCGAACATTCGGCAATGTGAGATCGAAATTTATTTAGGTGCTTTTTTATCAAATCAAGGTTTTTTTATAAATAATCTCAAATTAATCTTTATCAAACCTTATTTTCTACCCCAAATCACCGTATTTACATAATTGTACCTAAAAAGTTCGTCAAAATTTCTACAGGAATTGGGTATCAACAAATCAAGAATCAGTGTCCTCCAACAGTAGAAGTGGCATGCCACAATGGTCCTGAAAGTTGCACCATATCAGGACCAACAAAGGACATGGAAGATTTCGTGGCTCAATTGAAAGAAAGGGGTGTCTTTGCCAGGCTGGTTAATGCTGCAAATATCGCGTATCACAGTAGATACGTAAAACCTACCGCTCCGCTTCTTCTGAAGTATCTCAAGGAGATCATTCCAATTGCATCCCCACGATCTTCAAAATGGATCAGTACGTCTGTACCTGAAGACAGATGGGATTGTGATTTAGCGAAAACTTCTTCAGCGGAGTATCACACAAACAATTTACTTAGTTCAGTTTTATTTGAGGAAGCATCAAAACATATTCCAAAAGACGCCATTGTCATAGAAATAGCTCCCCATGGACTTCTACAAGCTATTCTTAAACGCTCTCTGCCACCAGAATGTACCAACATTGCTTTGACTCAAAGAGGACACAGGAGCAACATGGAATTTTTATTGTCAGCTCTTGGAAGGTATATCCACTTCATCTACTTTTTGACTAGCCCTTTTATGAACATTCGCTTATTATATTTCCAGGCTTTCTTTCCAAAAACTAGCTTTATTTTCTTCTGTTTTCATTTCCCACTTTTAGATTTGCTAAAATATGCTTCACCATTAAATTTATTTGAAAGATATACTTCCTTACAATTAAAGAATGGTTAAATGTTCGTCAGTGCTTCATATTCAACAATTTTTTAGAATGTTCATCAGTGGAGTTGATAATATGAGAGTTTCTGCATTATATCCAAAAGTTGAGTATCCAGTCGGACGGGGAACTCCTTCATTAACTCCTATTGTACATTGGGAACACAGTGAAGAATGGAGAACTGGATGTAGAAATAAATTATCTAGGTATCTAGCCAATGTAAAGGATATTCAAGTGTCTCTCAACACCGACGAATTCAAACAGTATGCTGGAAACAAACTGGGCAGTAGAGTGGTCATACCACCTTCATTGTACCTGGTAAATCTTTCGAAAATGGAAATAGAGGGGTCTGTTCTTATCCGAAACATTTCAATTTTCTAGATGATCGTCTACAATATGTTGAATGACGATTTCCATAGATGCGAAGATTTTGTATTTGAAAATCTTCATTTCAAAAAAGTTCTCAGCATTCCCACAGTCGGTAAGTACGTATTTCGTTATTTTTATGTGTTGTAGTTTGGAAATTGCAGGGTACGTACCCTTGTGCACTATGGTACAGAAGGGCAGTGGTGAATTCGAAGTGATGAGTGAAGATGAGATCATAGTTTCCGGAGTCATCAAAACCCCAGAGACAGGAAGCAAAGTTTTGTTAGAACTACCAACGCTTGAAATTGGCGAGGAAGCTTATCAGCTAAGTTCTAAAGATTTTTATCAGGAATATTATCACAGGGGTTGTCAGTATTCTGGGGTGTACAAATCCATAAAGTCATTAACGATTACGAACGAAGGTTATTTGGCTAATAGTCATAACGATACTGACGCTGTTTTTCTTAATATTTGTTTCTTTTTAAGGTTCTGTTGCTGATGTTAAATGGTGTGATAATTGGGCGATATTTTTCGATTTAATGTTGCAACAGTTCTTCTTTCACGCCGGGGAACGTAAACAAGATATTATGGTTCCCAGCCATATCCAGCGTCTTGCAGTGTCCATTCCTCAGATGCCTAGTTCAGAAGGTACATTAATCATGTACTCATCTTCAGTACGTTCTAATTTCTTTTAATATTCCAGATACAAAGATCAATTTCAATTCATCAACTGGCTTGATTTATTCTGATGGCATTCAGATAAGTGGAGTCAGAGGTGCGTCTCTTCCAAAGCTACGAAAAGCTGTTTTGTACAACTGTGTTGAGTTTGTACCATTTTTCAATAAAGTATACAAGGTAAGAGGAAGTAAAATGTGTTTATAATTATTTACAAATAAGTTATTATTAATCAACTTAGTTCATTTATACAAATACTACAATTAAAATCTGATTTCTTGACCTTTTTCCTGAGAACATTAACCTATTTTTAAATATAAATTGATGGTTTCTTTATGAATAACCTATATACCCGAACGCAGTCTTGAACTAAAAGCGAAATGCAGGATTTTTTGTCCATACAATTTTGATGAAGGCGCCAGGAATATCTCACAAACTCTTTTTCAGACGACGAATTTTAATCTCATTCTTTTAGTCATGGGAAAGTGTGTTTAATTTCACCATTCAGGTCATAAGTTTAACCCCAGGTTACGAGGAGATTAAAAGCCTTTCGGTGGTAGAAGTTACGACTGAAGATGAAAATATTGTTGATAAAATAAAAAGCACGATGACCAAATACAGGGACATTAACGTAAATATTAAACCAAAAATAATTCTAAATAATTTTGTTAGATAAATATTTCAGGCTACGTACTCAATCGTAAGAAGTCTGAAGTCGATTGTAGCTTCGCAAAGCGATCCCTTATTTGTGGTGTTCGATGAAGATTTTGACTCAGACGTAGCCGCTTATCTAGCCGATTCACATGCACTTATACTAACACGATCAAATGAACGAATTGCTTCATATTCACACATAATTGAAGTGTCACGGCTTGAATGTAATAACAGAAATTATTCACTTATAAAAAAGGTAAGTGACACTAACTTTAACTTCCTATATCTTTATTTTTAAAAACAAAAAGTATTAATTCGCAATGATTAAGTTATCACAAACATGCTTTTTCGATCGGACGAAAATCTGATTGATTTTCTACCAACTTTTCTAATAAATAGTAATTCTTCAAAATTTCGTGGTTGGTCTTTTCGTATTATAAACGTATAAATAAATTCTATGCGCCAGGAATGTAATCAGGGTGGACGCCAAGAGATCCAAACTCTTTCTTATCTTCAAGTTAAGAAAGTGAAGGTGTTATTACTTTACTCATTTAATCTGTTTTTAATTCTCATTTAACTGTTTTCTCTAATAAATAATCAATTAATAATCTAATTGTGTAATATACGTAAAAACAACAAATATTATCACATTCGAGATTCCCGTCACTCTCAGATGAAGACAATTTTCTCTAGACTTCATTTTTCAGCAATTTTTTCTGAGAAAAACTCATTAAATTAAACAATACATAAATAAAAAGCAATAAATCTTCGAATTATTTGTCTCTTTGTACATTCTACAGGTTGCGAAGACCACTGCAGTGGTGGTTAATGTCTATGGTGCTACTCTAACATCTAAAGACTTAGCTAAGAATAATATAAAATGGGTAATGCAATTTAGAAGCACTTTGGAAAATCTTCAGCCCAAACAAAGGCTGTACCTGGTTTCAAATGTCAGTCCATACGAAGGTGTCAACAACTTTGTCCGAAACGTTCAAAAACAATTGCGAAATTCAGAATTGTTAAGGTATGGTACTATTTTGATTCGGTAACTTCTAAGTTTATATTTGTTTTATATGTCTAAATTAGGTTCATATTTCTACTTGATAAAGAAAAGGTCACATTTGATGATTCTAAATCGATATTCAAGAGTATACTGAAGCATGACCTGGTTCTTACTGTCATTAGTGATGGTCAGATTGGTAGTTATCTGTCCATTCCTACAGAACTTCGAGAAGAAGCTAAACAAATATTCCATGCCTCCGGGTAGGAACAAAAACAATTAATTTACTAATGGCTGAGATGTATACATCTATAACCGTATAATTCCAGGAATGTTATTTCTAATAAACATATTCGATATATTGGGTTGAATCTGAAAGACGAATCTGTCAACCCTGATAAAGAGCCAGAACTAGGACCCATCGATTATTCTGCCGTAAACAATTCTAATCAACCTATCATGGGCTTAGCGTGCTTTGACAGGAGTTTGTATCAAATAATTCCCGATTCTGTTCTTTGCTGGAATGTGCCTGACGGTTGGAATTTAGACGATGCTGCAGCTGTTCCTTATTCGTACGCCATGGTAGGCAGTTGTTTAATAATTAGGTTGCAAGCCTCTTTTTGGACTATTCTACTGTGGTAAATGATAACTAGGTTGAAAGTTCCGATTCATGAACCACAGCGGATGAGTCTGAAAAGAAATCGTGACGAACAAATGCAAAACCAAAGTCGAGAATTAGATTATTCTCGAGGAGGGGAAATCTTCAACAGACACCTTCTCAGGGGAGGTAGTGGAGGATTTTTACCGACTAAAACCCCTCCTCGAGTGGGGTTACTATCCCCCGAAGACCGTAGCAGCCTCGGCTTCGGCCTCCCGTTCTTGTTCATAGACTTGTCTTTTCAATTATAGCAGTTGCCTTTGTCTTCCAAATGTGCAAGGTCAAAACTTATTTCGCTCATAACCAGAAACAAGTTTACAACAGAGCGAAGGCTACATATAAGTATAACTATAGTGATTTTTTATGCTCTCAGGCTTATCATTGTTTGATGAATAAAGCAAGGGTCTCCCCTGGAGGAAATGTACTAATCCATTCCGCTTGTACTGGTATCGGTTTTGCCTGTGTTTCTATTGCCCTTAGCATTGGATGCAACGTTTTCGTCACGGTGGCTACAGACGAACAGAAGGCCTACATTTCACAGAAATTTCGAAGGGTATGTAGAACAGTCTTATAGATTCGAGAAGTATTTATTGTATTCGAAATATGCCACAAATTAAATCGAAAACATATCAAGAACATTAAAAGCAAGAATTACCTTAAATTATTTANTGGCCTCATCGTATGGCCATTTGTTGCTCAAAGCAAACAAAAACACTAAGAAAGAAGGCCCTTTAGATGATCTTCCACGTTTATTCATAGCTTCCACCAGAACAGAGGAAGCAATACAAAAAATCCTTAGCACGGTAAGCACAACCAGAAAAGAAATAAGAAATAGCAGTGGAAAAGAAATAACATTTTTTTTATCATGTTAATATTAGGTACAAGATCATAAAAATGAAGTCGAATACGCGAACTTGATACAGGAAATTTTTGCAACCCCAATTCCAGGTCATTTATACCGAGGTTATGTTCTCACGGGAAACGAAGTCAGACAAGAATTTTTGGTAAGGTAACTGATTCTATGTATTTAAAACCATAATTCAATTAAATTTTGTAGCATTATCCAGGCAAAAAGCGTCCTGTTTGGTTTGTCTATTCGGGAATGGGTTCTCAGTGGGTATGCATGGCCTCTGATCTCATGCGGATTCCCGTATTTGCCGAATCCATTATGAGAAGTCACGCCATTCTCCAGGAAAAGAACGTTGATCTCCTTAATGTCATCACGACTGACGACCCCAAAATATTCGATAATATTCTTCATTCTTTCATAGGAATCGCAGCTGTACAGGTAAATATTTAAATTAAAGTTGTCCTGGATTTCCAAAAAAAAAGAAATTGGTATCATTCATTCGCATTCTAAAGATACCCGGAGGAGCCTACGTTTTATTGCCTTCAATGCTCCATGTTTGCAGATTGCTTTAACAGATTTACTGAACACCGTGGGGGTGGTACCAGATGGTATAATTGGACATTCGGTAGGTGAAATGGGATGCGCCTATGCTGATGGGTGTTTGACAGCAGAACAGATGATCCTCGCTGCTTATGCAAGAGGAAGAGCGTCCCTAGAAGCCGAACTTATTCCAGGGATGATGGCTGCAGTGGGTTAGTATTAATTGGGGAATGGTCGAACATTCGGCAATGTGAGATCGAAATTTATTTAGGTGCTTTTTTATCAAATCAAGGTTTTTTTATAAATAATCTCAAATTAATCTTTATCAAACCTTATTTTCTACCCCAAATCACCGTATTTACATAATTGTACCTAAAAAGTTCGTCAAAATTTCTACAGGAATTGGGTATCAACAAATCAAGAATCAGTGTCCTCCAACAGTAGAAGTGGCATGCCACAATGGTCCTGAAAGTTGCACCATATCAGGACCAACAAAGGACATGGAAGATTTCGTGGCTCAATTGAAAGAAAGGGGTGTCTTTGCCAGGCTGGTTAATGCTGCAAATATCGCGTATCACAGTAGATACGTAAAACCTACCGCTCCGCTTCTTCTGAAGTATCTCAAGGAGATCATTCCAATTGCATCCCCACGATCTTCAAAATGGATCAGTACGTCTGTACCTGAAGACAGATGGGATTGTGATTTAGCGAAAACTTCTTCAGCTGAGTATCACACAAACAATTTACTTAGTTCAGTTTTATTTGAGGAAGCATCAAAACATATTCCAAAAGACGCCATTGTCATAGAAATAGCTCCCCATGGACTTCTACAAGCTATTCTTAAACGCTCTCTGCCACCAGAATGTACCAACATTGCTTTGACTCAAAGAGGACACAGGAGCAACATGGAATTTTTATTGTCAGCTCTTGGAAGGTATATCCACTTCATCTACTTTTTGACTAGCCCTTTTATGAACATTCGCTTATTATATTTCCAGGCTTTCTTTCCAAAAACTAGCTTTATTTTCTTCTGTTTTCATTTCCCACTTTTAGATTTGCTAAAATATGCTTCACCATTAAATTTATTTGAAAGATATACTTCCTTACAATTAAAGAATGGTTAAATGTTCGTCAGTGCTTCATATTCAACAATTTTTTAGAATGTTCATCAGTGGAGTTGATAATATGAGAGTTTCTGCATTATATCCAAAAGTTGAGTATCCAGTCGGACGGGGAACTCCTTCATTAACTCCTATTGTACATTGGGAACACAGTGAAGAATGGAGAACTGGATGTAGAAATAAATTATCTAGGTATCTAGCCAATGTAAAGGATATTCAAGTGTCTCTCAACACCGACGAATTCAAACAGTATGCTGGAAACAAACTGGGCAGTAGAGTGGTCATACCACCTTCATTGTACCTGGTAAATCTTTCGAAAATGGAAATAGAGGGGTCTGTTCTTATCCGAAACATTTCAATTTTCTAGATGATCGTCTACAATATGTTGAATGACGATTTCCATAGATGCGAAGATTTTGTATTTGAAAATCTTCATTTCAAAAAAGTTCTCAGCATTCCCACAGTCGGTAAGTACGTATTTCGTTATTTTTATGTGTTGTAGTTTGGAAATTGCAGGGTACGTACCCTTGTGCACTATGGTACAGAAGGGCAGTGGTGAATTCGAAGTGATGAGTGAAGATGAGATCATAGTTTCCGGAGTCATCAAAACCCCAGAGACAGGAAGCAAAGTTTTGTTAGAACTACCAACGCTTGAAATTGGCGAGGAAGCTTATCAGCTAAGTTCTAAAGATTTTTATCAGGAATATTATCACAGGGGTTGTCAGTATTCTGGGGTGTACAAATCCATAAAGTCATTAACGATTACGAACGAAGGTTATTTGGCTAATAGTCATAACGATACTGACGCTGTTTTTCTTAATATTTGTTTCTTTTTAAGGTTCTGTTGCTGATGTTAAATGGTGTGATAATTGGGCGATATTTTTCGATTTAATGTTGCAACAGTTCTTCTTTCACGCCGGGGAACGTAAACAAGATATTATGGTTCCAAGCCATATCCAGCGTCTTGCAGTGTCCATTCCTCAGATGCCTAGTTCAGAAGGTACATTAATCATGTACTCATATTCAGTACGTTCTAGTATCTTTTAAAATTCTAGATACAAAGGTAAATTTCAATTCATCAACTGGTCTAATTTATTCTGATGGCATTCAGATTAGTGGAGTCGGAAGTACGTATCTACCGAGGGCACCAAAAGCCGTTTTGTACAACTCTATTGAATTTGTACCATTTTTCAACAAAGAATACAAGGTAATAGAAAATAGAATGTGATCGTTAATAAATTCTTCTGAGGTGACTAATTCTAATCTCATTGTTTTGCAGTCATGGGAAAGTGTGATTAACTTCATCATTCAGATCATATGTTTAGTCTCAGGTTACGAGGATTTTAAAAGCCTTTCGGTGGTAGAAGTTATGTCTGAAGATGAACGTATTGTAGATAAAGTCAAAAGCACGATGACAAAATACGACGACATTAACGTAAATACATAATTATAATAATGCTAATTGTTAATAATTTGTTAAATGAATTTTGAAGGTTACGTATTCAACAGTAGAAAGTCCGAAGTCGATTGTAGCTTCGCTAAGCGATCCCCTATTTGTGGTGTCCGATAAAGAGTTTGACTCGGATATGGCTGATTATCTATCTGATTCACATGCTTTTGTACTAGCACGTTCAAATGAACGAATTGCTTCATATTTACACATAATTGAAGTATCGCGATTTGAATGCAACAACAAAAATTATTCGCTTATCAGAAAGGTAAGTGAAATTGACTATATATAACTTCTTATATCACTACTTTCCAAAGCACAGAAACAAACACAAAAATTAGATACAAACGTATATAACTATGTAATTCGCAATAATTATTTAAGCAAACAGTTTCTTCTGCGATCGGTAAACTACTACTGGCCGCGAAACTTTTTTCTTTAAATGAACAAACAGCAACGAATTATTTGTCTCTTTGTAATTCTACAGGCTGTAAATACCACTGCAATGGTGGTTAATGTCCACGGTAATACTTTAACATCTAACGACTTAGCTAAGAATAATTTACAATGGGTAATGCAATTTAAAAACACTTTGGAAAATCTTCAGCCCAAACAAAGGCTGTACCTGGTTTCAAATGTCAGTCCATACGAAGGTGTCAACAACTTTGTTCGAAACGTTCAAAAGCAATTGCAAAATTCAGAATTGTTAAGGTATGGTACTGTTTTAATTCGGTAACTTCTAAGTTTATTTTTATTTCATGTACCTCAATTAGGTTCATATTTCTACTGGATAAAGAAAAGGCCACATTTGATGATTCTAAGCCCATTTTCAAGAAGATACTAAAACATGACCTGGTTTTTACTGTCATAAGTAATGGTCAGATTGGTAGTTTCCTGTCTATTCCTACAGAACTTCGAGGAGATGCTAAGCAAATATTCTATGCCTCCGGGTAGGAACAAAAACAATTAATTTACTAATGCCTGATAAGTATACACGTATAATTATATAATTCCAGGAATGTTATTTCTAATAAACATATTCGATATATTGGGTTGAATCTGAAAGACGAATCTGTCAACCCTGATAAAGAGCCACAACTAGGGCCTATCGATTATTCTGCCGTAAACAATTATAATCAACCCATCATGGGCTTAGCGTGCTTTGACAGGAGTTTGTATCAAATAATTCCCGATTCTGTTCTTTGCTGGAATGTGCCTGACGGTTGGAATTTAGACGATGCTGCAGCTGTTCCTTATTCGTACGCCATGGTAGGCAGTTGTTTAATAATTAGGTTGCAAGCCTCTTTTTGGACTATTCTACTGTGGTAAATGATAACTAGGTTGAAAGTTCCGATTCATGAACCACAGCGGATGAGTCTGAAAAGAAATCGTGACGAACAAATGCAAAACCAAAGTCGAGAATTAGATTATTCTCGAGGAGGGGAAATCTTCAACAGACACCTTCTCAGGGGAGGTAGTGGAGGATTTTTACCGACTAAAACCCCTCCTCGAGTGGGGTTACTATCCCCCGAAGACCGTAGCAGCCTCGGCTTCGGCCTCCCGTTCTTGTTCATAGACTTGTCTTTTCAATTATAGCAGTTGCCTTTGTCTTCCAAATGTGCAAGGTCAAAACTTATTTCGCTCATAACCAGAAACAAGTTTACAACAGAGCGAAGGCTACATATAAGTATAACTATAGTGATTTTTTATGCTCTCAGGCTTATCATTGTTTGATGAATAAAGCAAGGGTCTCCCCTGGAGGAAATGTACTAATCCATTCCGCTTGTACTGGTATCGGTTTTGCCTGTGTTTCTATTGCCCTTAGCATTGGATGCAACGTTTTCGTCACGGTGGCTACAGACGAACAGAAGGCCTACATTTCACAGAAATTTCGAAGGGTATGTAGAACAGTCTTATAGATTCGAGAAGTATTTATTGTATTCGAAATATGCCACAAATTAAATCGAAAACATATCAAGAACATTAAAAGCAAGAATTACCTTAAATTATTTATAGATTACCTCAAATAAAAGCATTAAGTTACTAAAATCTTTTAACAGTTGACTGAATAGTTTTATTCATCTTATGTTATACTGATAAATCAAATGATCTAAGTACATTAAAATATTTGTTTCCTTTAGCTTACTGATAAGAATGTATACAGTAATGTAACTACGGATTTCGAACCTTTATTCTTGTTAGCAACACAAGGGAAGGGTGCCCAAGTGGTTATTAACAATTTATCGGGAAGATTCTTTGAAGCGTCGTTGAGNGGTGGGTGAATTGGGATGCGCCTATGCTGATGGGTGTTTGACAGCAGAACAGATGATCCTCGCTGCTTATGCAAGAGGAAGAGCGTCCCTAGAAGCCGAACTTATTCCAGGGATGATGGCTGCAGTGGGTTAGTATTAATTGGGGAATGGTCGAACATTCGGCAATGTGAGATCGAAATTTATTTAGGTGCTTTTTTATCAAATCAAGGTTTTTTTATAAATAATCTCAAATTAATCTTTATCAAACCTTATTTTCTACCCCAAATCACCGTATTTACATAATTGTACCTAAAAAGTTCGTCAAAATTTCTACAGGAATTGGGTATCAACAAATCAAGAATCAGTGTCCTCCAACAGTAGAAGTGGCATGCCACAATGGTCCTGAAAGTTGCACCATATCAGGACCAACAAAGGACATGGAAGATTTCGTGGCTCAATTGAAAGAAAGGGGTGTCTTTGCCAGGCTGGTTAATGCTGCAAATATCGCGTATCACAGTAGATACGTAAAACCTACCGCTCCGCTTCTTCTGAAGTATCTCAAGGAGATCATTCCAATTGCATCCCCACGATCTTCAAAATGGATCAGTACGTCTGTACCTGAAGACAGATGGGATTGTGATTTAGCGAAAACTTCTTCAGCGGAGTATCACACAAACAATTTACTTAGTTCAGTTTTATTTGAGGAAGCATCAAAACATATTCCAAAAGACGCCATTGTCATAGAAATAGCTCCCCATGGACTTCTACAAGCTATTCTTAAACGCTCTCTGCCACCAGAATGTACCAACATTGCTTTGACTCAAAGAGGACACAGGAGCAACATGGAATTTTTATTGTCAGCTCTTGGAAGGAAACCCCAACAGTCCAATTTAACAAGGCGCCTAACACTTTTAAAGTCGTTTTATAATGCTGACATCATTCACGCACCATTTAAAGCTCATACCAGAGACTCTGCGATGGAACTCATTTCCGAAGTATTCATGTTAGGTAAATATAAAAAATTACAATGTTTCTCTGAGCAGGCTGAATGGTATCTTTTTTAATTGAAGGCTCCATCCATGCGGTGTTCTTGCTACCAAGTAATTCTGAGAAACTTCGAAATTCTGATATAAAGTCAGTCCAGTACATCGATGCAGCATTAAAAACAAAAGCTCCAAAAGCTTTGTTTGTGAATTTGATGAAAGAGGTCACTGGAATATGTCAGAATAGGTCACAAGCCGGTTTTCCGACGTGCACGGTTGAGTGGCAAAAAGGAATCCAGTTTTCCGATATTCTGGATGATTTGGACGACATCCTCAGTTATCGATTGAATCACATTTACGTCACAAATAACGAAATTAATGAACTGCTTGGAGAAAGCAATCAGATGCTATCCAAAAGTAAGTAAACATTATTTAAACTTTTTTAATAAATGATTGACCCATTTCGTAATAACCAGGTTCATTTATGTTCCAGTTTGTAATTTTGATTTGCATACAAAGATTTTTCTTGGGCCAATTTGTGCTCCTGTCCAGCTCAAGTTTGTTCGTTTACAATTTGTCCTTAAAATAGTTCAAAGACCAATTTACCGAACATTATTCTATATATATTTTCTCCTCAGAGTTGAACAGCATGTTACCTACTACAATCGAGGAGCTACGACTGCAAATTCTTCGGGCTTCTCTGGAGCCCACATTCTTCCAACTGTCATCGATGAGTCCTTTGAAGACTCGCGAGTTGCCACCCGTCTTTATAGTGCCTGGACTGCTCCCAAAGAAATATGTCGAAAATTTAGCCGGCAACCTTCTCAGTCCGGTCTATTGTGCCGACTTTTCAATTAACGACTTAAAAATAAACGACATTTGTCTGTGCCTGGTTGACGTAAGTTACTATTGATTTTGGATAGTCCACGGGTTTCTTATTCGTTAATAATGTCATACATGAAAACACTGCATTGGAATTTTTTAATAGAAAATGGAAAATATTTTACCAAATGGACCCTTTAACATCGTCGCTGTATCGTGGGGTGGTGCTATAGCTACTGAAATAGCAATAACGTTAGAGAAACGAGGTCACACAACCCAATTATACTATTTGGACGGGGCCCCAGAAACCATCCAATCCACGCTTAGGTTATTGGGATCGGGTGTTAAGAAGGAAATTGCATTAGTTATGAGATTCCTAAAGGTTAATGCTGAGGCAAGTTCAATTTTTTTTCTCAAAAATATTTTATCGTGACGATGTTCCATTTAACAAACAGATTCTTAATAAACTGGAGCGATTGGCGAATTGGGATACTCGACTACAGCTTGTGCTAGATTCCTTACAATATGCGAAAGAGGACAAGACATTCCTTACGAAAATACTCACGGTGCTGAAAAATCGAATAGACCAACTTCTCGATTACAAGTTTAACCACGACAAAATGATTACTGGAAGGATCTTTTTGTTGAGGCCTACAGGATCGAGCAAATACGACAACTGTGGTTTGTTAAAGGTACATCAAAAAATTAATTTTTATGCACTTATTTAGTAACGCCTTTAATTAACTTCGTGTTGTAACTCACCCGCAACTTGCCACACCCTGTGAGTAGAATATAAAACTCCTTGGACTTCGCGCCGCATGAATCTCAAAGGTAAACTCCAGGCTCATTAATCATGCACCGTAAGGATTAACGAAGCGAGACTCTCTAAACCGCTTGCCGCGTGCATGTAAGGTAATCTTCGTCGAGACATAAAGTGTAGAGATGCAAGATTTGTCGCGCCCCGTACCGCGTGGTTGTAAAACTCCCCGGGTAACGTGTTGTGTGAATGTAGCGTCAATCATTATCAAAACTCTCAGTCCCCAATACCGTCCAGGTAGAACATTGTCTCGCGATGCAGAATTCGCCACACCCTGTGCCATGTGGATGTACAACTCGCCAAGCATTGTGTCATGTCAACATACGGTAGCCTATGTCAGGAGTCTCAGTGAGAAGCGAGACTCGCCGAGGACTGTGTGTGCTTGGCGGATAAAACGTAAGGTCTAGCTAGATGAGATTCCTGACTGCGTCGGTGCCGACCATCATAAATTTGATTTAATTTTAACATTTATTCAAATTGACTGTTTTATGAAACGTAATTGTTGTTTTCTAATTATGATTCTTTAGTTGCAAAATCCGTCCTTAATTATTACAGCGTTACATTCACAATCGCCTGCTTCTGTATGGTTTAGCTTATATTTTTATTCATGTCACTTCCGCTATATTTTGTTCAGGTATGCTGTTACCTATTAGAGTGACAGTTAGGTCAAGGGAGCGTAGGTGATCCCGTCGATATCCTGTTTTCTGTGAGCCATTTTAGGTAACCTATTTTTACCCTTGTTGACTTTAGTAAATACGCGATGACAGCCCTTTTGTTGTTCATTACTGGAGTTTATAATATTTCATATTTTCTTTTTTGACCAGGTGCTTACAGCAAAGTTTATTTGCGTGCAACTTAAACAGAGTTATCAATAATTAATTTTTGATATCCAATTCTTTACTATTTTTGTTGGGATACATACCTTTTTTCTGCTAAAGGCTAATTTATTCTTGTTTCATATGCATTGTACGTTTCACTCGAGGAGCAATTATTCTATTATAAATGCTTTCTGATACCCGTGCATTAAGTATGGCGTGTCATATTGTCCGGTAAAAAAGGAAGTAATGTTATTGATAGAATATAATTGATAAATAAGTCGAGGACGACATCGTGGTAGTTTAATGGTTGTAGTGGCATATAAATCATGCGTAATTTATTGTCAATTAATCGATATATTGACAATTTTAACTATTAATCGAATCTATTGAAATATTAACGACTGCTTTATACATAGAATTTTTAGGTAGACGTAATATTTCTTCAAATTATATACATTCAAGCCAACTACAATATGATTGTGGAAGCCTTTATAAATATTATTCACGATATTGAGTTACGAAAGTGTCTTGAATACATATAAGACAATTTTAATATTGGTTTCTCCATTTTTTTCTAGATTTGCGACCAAGTAATTAACATACTAATAGTGAAGGGCGATCATACAACTATCCTGCAAAGTCAGGAAACAGCAGATATAATTAATGAACATGTAATATGTTAATTATAAATATAAAATAAAAAAAATGCAATTATAAACATTTTTCATTACAATAACAAATTTAGTTAATTGAGGACAAAGCGATTCTGATGATGTTGGATAAAATATGCTTCCTTAGCTTTGCGGAATTCAAGTTAATCAGTAAACCAAGAGCGTAAGTAGATGAACTCAAAAGTTTAAGCGGATTATTACCACCCCAGACTGCAGACCTTAGATCCGATACATTTACATTCCCTTCACGTATTCTTTCTTTCCGGAAATATTTACTTTTAAAATTTAGAATTTGCTTGAAGCGCAATGTGAAGTTTTGTATAAGTAAAGACATAAAAATATCGGATAAAAATAGACCCGAGTTATAAGAAGGTAAATTGTACTAAAAAGAATAATAGAAATTAAAAAGATAGAATCAGTCTTGTGATCTAAATTTGATGTCAGCTATGATTGTACCCTCAAAGGAACAACTTATAGATCTTTTAAGTTTCATATTGACGAATTTTTACCTAAGCACACAAAAATTTCGTAATGACTCGAGTTATAAAATGAAAACTGTTCAAATTAGTGAACAATGGGGTTGGTTTGACGTCAGCAGAATCACTCTCTTCGAATTGAATTATTAACAACCTTGTAATTTACTGGGAACTCGAAACCCTGTTTTGTATTTATCACTTGTAGAAAATCTATACCTCGTTGACAACAACATCAAATAATTACCCGAATTAAAAATTGACGTTTAACAGCAGTATGTAGTCGTTTTAGCGTTCTTTTCTTCCAAATTTTGTTCACATTTTACCTTGTTTTTTGTTATATTCCCTGAAGGTTAAGCCAAACCGAAATATACATATTATATGAAATTCTTTTTTCTTTTTTACACTTTCTGCACCTGTACTGCCGAAGCGGTGTCATTTTATATACCTAGACTGGTATCTGTGGATGCCTTAATGGTCCCGAGGGAGCACAACTTCGTTATTTCTCCTGCATTACCTACTGTTTTTAGAAAAACAACGACGATCTCCTAAATCCCATGGCACTACATCTAAAAACATGGGCTCGAACTGTATTGATTTTATTTACCTTATCCAGCATAACATATTTCAATGTATTTTATCCTGTATATCACTCACGAAACTACAATAATCTAAATGAAGCATGAAGCTGGTACAGTTAATCTGAAGTACTAAAAGCAGCTATTTTTGCTTATATTAAGCTTTTGCAGACATAAACTTCTTATTAAAAATACGATTTTATTGGCGACTTTTGGACTTGAACTCAAAGCCTTTCAAATAAAATTTTAATGAAGCTCGCGCCATGTTTAAAGTCCAAAAACTGCCGTATCAATAAGAAGTCTGCTATCAATACATCTACAAAGAAGGGCGCGGCGTGAGATCAGTCTTACAGTATAGATTCCTGAAGATTACTGTGGCACAGCGAAACATCTAGAATAAACCCTTCATTAAGAGGACGACCTTTAAACTTAAAAACCAAGACAAAGATCGCTGATCTATTCACAAATAAGACTTCTACTTATTGTTAGATATATTTTGTTTTATTTTATGTTTGTTATTAGTTAGACAGCGGGCATTTATTTGGCCATTTTCGTTTGTAATAAAAGCGTTGTGTGAGAAGCCTTCTTTTGTTATTATCATTACCATCGCCATCATAGGGTGGTTTGGTCGTCCGCGTCGCGACGCTTACCGTGTATTGCACGATACACACATGCATACGGTGTACCTAGGGCACAGCGCCAGCGCGCCGAGTCGACCTTTGGTGGGTTCGTCATCGGCGTCGTCGGTGGCGTCGCCGTTCGCCGTCGCCGCCGTCGTCGTTGCCCGCAGTCACGGCTTCCTAGATTAGGATTCCTTGTCTTCCGATCGGCATTGCGACGCGAATACGTCCGTTGAATTGACCTAGTGCGTGACGGGAGATTTTCTTTTTTGAAATTCGCGCCACGGGTTCATGCTAATAATAACGGTACTACAACTTCCATGGCATACTACCCGTCTTGTGTCGTCTTTATCGCCAGTGATATGTGACAAAACACCCTGTCGATAAAAAGTCACAAGTTAGTTTGTAAATGATGTCATCAAGTAAGTTTACCACACAAAGGGTATTTGAAAAGAGACGGCTGTGACCGTTTCCTTTTTTTTTTATCTTCGCTTTAGTAACAATCGGAAACAACGGACGATGTCGGTTATATTCTGATCGATAATAGTTTCAATGCGGTATTTTCTTTAGGGCACAACAATTTTTCTCTATAACGAACTAGTTTAACGTTCAAAGACCGGACAGAAACAATGGAAAACGCAAACGAGAAAGTTTTCGTAATTTTTTTGGTAATATGTTTTAAAAAGTTCGGACATTTTGCATCTTGATTTTATACAAATTATATTGGCGATAAACCGAAATTAAACATAGTAAAACTTATAGTTGTAATTCTACATTTAATTTTTTGGCTTTCTGAAGCTTCTCAAAATATTTTATGACTGATGATGCGTGTTTGTCAAAAGCGATTGTCTACTAAACACGAACGCCAGCAAAGTACAATTATTCACGCTTAATTTTTTTTCTTTTGGAATATTCGTAATATTTCTTCAAATTATATACATTCAAGCCAACTACAATATGATTGTGGAAGCCTTTATAAATATTATTCACGATATTGAGTTACGAAAGTGTCTTGAATACATATAAGACAATTTTAATATTGGTTTCTCCATTTTTTTCTAGATTTGCGACCAAGTAATTAACATACTAATAGTGAAGGGCGATCATACAACTATCCTGCAAAGTCAGGAAACAGCAGATATAATTAATGAACTTTTTCTTGGGCCAATTTGTGCTCCTGTCCAGCTCAAGTTTGTTCGTTTACAATTTGTCCTTAAAATAGTTCAAAGACCAATTTACCGAACATTATTCTATATATATTTTCTCCTCAGAGTTGAACAGCATGTTACCTACTACAATCGAGGAGCTACGACTGCAAGTTCTTCGGGCTTCTCTGGAGCCCACATTCTTCCAACTGTCATCGATGAGTCCTTTGAAGACTCGCGAGTTGCCACCCGTCTTTATAGTGCCTGGACTGCTTCCAAAGAAATATGTCGAAAATTTAGCCGGCAACCTCCTCAGTCCGGTCTATTGTGCCGACTTTTCAATTAACGACTTAAAAATAAACGACATTTGTCTGTGCCTGGTTGACGTAAGTTACTATTGATTTTGGATAGTCCACGGGTTTCTTATTCGTTAATAATGTCATACATGAAAACACTGCATTGGAATTTTTTAATAGAAAATGGAAAATATTTTACCAAATGGACCCTTTAACATCGTCGCTGTATCGTGGGGTGGTGCTATAGCTACTGAAATAGCAATAACGTTAGAGAAACGAGGTCACACAACCCAATTATACTATTTGGACGGGGCCCCAGAAACCATCCAATCCACGCTTAGGTTATTGGGATCGGGTGTTAAGAAGGAAATTGCATTAGTTATGAGATTCCTAAAGGTTAATGCTGAGGCAAGTTCAATTTTTTTTCTCAAAAATATTTTATCGTGACGATGTTCCATTTAACAAACAGATTCTTAATAAACTGGAGCGATTGGCGAATTGGGATACTCGACTACAGCTTGTGCTAGATTCCTTACAATATGCGAAAGAGGACAAGACATTCCTTACGAAAATACTCACGGTGCTGAAAAATCGANGTCATTAACTACTGCATTACTTTTCGCAAAAAGATCAATAAAATTCAGTATAATAAAAATAACTTTCCAATAATTTTACAAATTTTTTCCTGAACCACTACAGTTTTATGACTTAATAAAGATCTTTCATCGGCTATTCTATCTTTAACAACCTAATTAGAAAATTCTGTCCAAGTTATCCCACTAGTTTTATGTCATAATATGTACTGGTTATTTTTTCTTTAAGATTTTCTATTTCAGGATTAACGATGCCATCATAATAATGCAGTTGGTTAACTATACGAACAAAATACTTCCCTTGACGCTATTATTAGAAGCAAAATTTTAAAGGATAACAAAAACTACTATGTTTAAACAAAAACCAGCCTCACCCAAAACTATTTTTTTAGACGGTTACAATAAATTACAAAATAAAAATTGATGTGCGACCATAAAAATTATTACAAATCATTTCAGATTCAAAACACATAAGAATAATTAACAAGCGTAGGTACCCACTGCTCATTATAAATACACATATGTATTTTATGGCTTGAACTAGCGAGGCATATTTGGCACAATATTTATTTATAACTTTCGCATACACATGCCAGGGTCTTAGCACAAGGCACCAAATTGCAATAAATAACAATAGCATTGCAACACTTATTGCTATTTTCAAAGTTATCTATGAATATATATGCAATATGTACTGCAATTCTACTACTCTAATATGCAATCCATTATTAGCTCCATGTTTGTAGAGAATAACCATCTACAGGACGATGTTAGTATTCTAAATGCATTTAATGTAAAGTATATACCGAGTGTATGTTATGACAGAAAGTCGTCGGACTTTGGTAATGAGTAAAATTGGCCTCACTCTTGAGTTGTAGTACTAGCAATTAGAAGGTCAAAATCACGCTTCATTTAAGATTAAGGTCGGGCGATTTTATTAAATTTAACAATGGATTAATGGGATAATTTGACCTGTTTCGATTAGGATGACCAAGGCTCCATCAAGAGAAGGAATTAGATAAGGATTTTACCAATTAAAAATAAATATGACAAGTTCTCGGAGAGTATTCTTTTGAAACTTTCCGACGTCGAACTAGATTTAGGATTTGTTCTCCTCAGCACGCACTCCATAGATAGTTCTGTCAGGATACCAAGTCTAGTGAATCTCAAGGAGGTTGACACCAAAGGTTTCTGTCTCCTTCTGTACGAAGAAAAGCGATCTTACTATTTTGACTACAACTTTTTTGAAAAGGATTCTAATTCAACAATTGATTGTTGAGCAAAAATAGGTACTTAAACTGAGTTTTTGAAAGTCACATTGTTTTCCAAACAAAAAAAAATCAATTTTGGCACTTACATGGCAACAGGTTTTTAAAAAACGTGTAATCGTACAGAAGGAGTTTCATACACCACTTCAGCCTTGACTTGGAGTGCCATTGTCTTCAGACTAAAACACTAGAAGTTGAAAATGGTGTACAAAGACGAAGGTGAAAATCGAAAAACGACCTATGAACTCAACATGTATGAAGCAAGGAGAATTAAAGTAGGTTATGTGAGAAAATAGCTAATTTAGTAGATAATAACCATGATTATAGGTACAGACATCGAGCGAACACGCGATCTGTAGAAAATTTTCTAAGGGACTGTCTTCGGCGTGCTGATGAGATTCAATGTAATCGAAATCGCGATTCATATTCAACAGTTTCGTTAACATATTTGCCACCAAAAAATTTTTAATATATCTTAAACAATGTTCAATCAGATTACAATTGACAAATGACGCCATATCTACCTTTAGTTGTCTATCAACAATTCAAACTTTGGAAATTTTTACGGGGGTGGGGGGGTTTAGAAGAAGGTGAACAATTATAACTATCCGCGTAAGTTAAATTGTACTTAATGACTTTAAATAAATAAATTGTATCAAAATGTAATGGTTATTTAATTACATTTATGTCGATAGACAAACAGACAGAAAAGCGAAACGAAAAAATTGATTGGGATACATAAAACATGCATTTATTTCCAGTAATAGAAAAGCCAATTGTACCTATGGTTTCAGGTGTTGTAATAAATAACTAATAGGGAGACATTTTCATGAAAAATCCAGTAGCTGTTTCTAAATTTGCTCCAGTACAGAATAAGAGTACGTATATAGGTACATTTAAGGACCTTTAAAATCTACAATTGAATGATGGTTGTCCATCATCCAATTTTTCATATTATCATAACCATATACGTAACTAAAATATGTATTTTAAATAAAGAACCACAGGAAGAGCGTCTTAAGTAATTTAACAATATAAATACTTATTATAAAATGAATTATTACAATTGTTTCGACCTACAGGTCCTCTAATAACAACACGTAGGACAAAGCAATTGTATCGTATATTATTTTGTTGTTGTTGTTGTTGTTAATTATTCGATGCAATATAAAACAAACAATACAACTAACGATAAAATTGCAAAATTTCATTAAACCGCACCTTTCAATATTTACTTTTATTAGTACTTCTTCTATTAACTATTATGCAAACTAGTCCTGCAGGCAAATGATATTTTAAAATATTGTATTAATTTTTCTTACACTTTTTTACAAAAAATAATATAATACAACATCTGCATGCTTTACAAGCTCTGTATTTATGTATCACACTGTTGTAAAGCTCTTTTGTTGCAAGCTTTGTAGGTACTAAATGTAGGTAAGTTATCGATCGCGTTCCACATTCAATGACGCAACGTAAGAATTAACTATAAAATATAAATGCTATGAACTAATTGCATTCATTATTAAAGTATACATGGATGTTAGGATTAACTGCAAAGTAAAACTTTACTTTTTTAATCGACTACTGCAGTAGGCACATTTGCTATTTAAGACGTTTAGGTAGTATGTAGTAGGAGTATGTTTTTCTTCCATTTCATCCTTATAAAATAAATACACAAAGTGGAAAATTAAATCCACTTTTTAGGCAAGGAATGGAGACAAAAATACAATAGTAATTCCCATTTAGTAAATTAGAAAAACCGATTAGTTTTATATCCCTTTAAAACGTTTTAGTTGCTACTATCAACTACCTCTGTATAGCATGAAAATTTATTTGTAATAATCTTATGAAAGACAGTTAGAATTNTTACCACATTATCAAACTTTCCCTTGCTTTGTAATTTACTTGGGTCTCCAGTTTACAAACTTCTTTTGAAATATTAATGACGTAAATAGGGTAAATCCTGCCCGAAAAGGACTTCATATGCCTCCCTGGCATTAATTAGGATGACTGATTGCCCTGAGGTACATTTTGTATTAATTTAGATTAGTTTTAATTATTTAATGCAACAAACATTGCTTTCACAGCAAAAATATTATCTAATGAAAATCCCTTAATGAAGAATTTTGCTTCTTTCATTTAATGAACTAAGTTATTAGGGTATTAGGGGGTAACTGTGCGAGCAGCGCCTTGTCAAATTAAAAAACGAACCATTTGTTATATTAATTTAATGAAATTAAATTAAAATACGATACTTGTAACTTTTTAAATTTTGGTGGAGGCGCAAGACATTTTAAATTTAACAGCAGTATACACGAAATGCTTTAAAATTATCCAAACTCTGAGATATCTTAAATTACATCTAAAGCAACTCGTTAAAGAGAACGAAATGAGAAAATATCCATTTAAAAATTAAATTATTGTACGCCAGATATAAACATTTTCAGTTAAGGTAGCAGCGACCCTCGAGAAATTTCTCTAAGAATTTGATTATCAACCATGCGATAAATTTTCATATTTCACTAACACTGAAGGAATTTAGTTTAAAATTGCAACAATTACTTTCATCGGCAAGTAGACATACTGCGATAATTTTTTCAAACTTTTTCGATCACCAATTCGATTGAGACTACGAAAAAAATTATCTGCAGGCTAGTATACAACAGATATTTTTAAGTACTTTCTCATTATCTTTGATTTTTTTATAAGTAAATATATAATGTTATTCATATTTAAAAGAGTGCCAACACTTTTTAGTAGTATCATCACAGTCAATCGACAGAAAATACAGGATTTAGTTTGTTTTGAGTGTCCTTTATTTTGCATTAGTGAAACCATAAGCTACATTTTATTATAAATATTTGGATTTAAAGAATACTAAGGTAATTTCAGAATTATTTCGAATTAAATTGTTTAAGTTAAATGTAGTTACTTCAATGGACACGAAGGCTTCAATGTTTAACAGTTGCGATTCAGGATAGTTTACATAGTACCTACAGGATGCATAATTTCAAAAAAATTCTAAAGGCTAAACGGATTTACAATTTATCTTTGCTCAAAAGTTCTAACATCGTGTTAGTTTCCAGGCCTTAAAGCTCTAAATATATTTTCTTGTCAGATTATCCTTATTTTAGTATTTAAGGATTATATGTAGATATACAGTGCATTTTCTTGTCCATGATTTCCACTATACCTATACTAAAAAGCTTGTCAAAAACTTTACTCTACATTGTCAGTCTGTAATCGCTCATACCCCACCAGGATATTTACATTTTTGGCATTGTTTCAGGGTTGGTTAGGATCAGGGCAAGAATGAATCAATAGCGAAAGACAGCAAGCGCTAAGTTTACTAGGTATGCTTGGCACCGCTGATTGATAATGGTAAGTATGACGAAGTCACCTGACAATTTTAATTCCTAATAATTTGTTAATTTTTTTATAATCTCTATTAAAGGTTAAACATAATTTGTCTACTTTACTGTCTCATTTGTATATAACATGTAAGCCTACATGTAATTACATTTTTATAAGGGGTAATTAAATTGCTCATTAGTTTGTGTTACGAGAATTAGCCTCCAATTATTTGAACGATTAAAAGTTTTTAGTACCGTTCGTAGATTATTATTGAAACATGCACAAATAATGACTGATAAAATTATATCTAAGGTCTTTGATTCGTTTAGACAAACAAACAAGCGCTTTGTTACTAAATAGAGCCAAGAAAAATAGAATAAACTGGGGGTACAATAACCTAACATAGCTCTATAACAAAATATTTGCATTTGTTTCTATCGGATATTATTATTATCAAAGAAATAGCGAATTACAAAAGATTTAATTCCTAAAATTTATAATAACTTATAACCTATAATAATTACACACTATTACCTATCAATTAATCCAATCCTTTCAAATATTAATTATTATTTATTGTGGTAGATTTTTTTTTATGAAAAAATTAATTAAAATATCTTACACCTTAAAGATCGATTACTTTTATCATAATCATTACGTTTTTTCCAAGCCTAAAGATTATAAAGAACAGACAGAACAAACCTTTTGAGTACATTTTGTTTATTTTCTCATCTATTTCACTTAGGGTTATCGGTTGATTGAGAGCTTGCGCTTATCTCCTTCTGCCTATCGATATACACGTGGAAAAATAATTATGATTTCCCAAGTTTGGAAATCTTAAGTCATATTCATAAGAAGATGTATTGTCTATTGAACGTATATTTAGCTGATAAGGTAAATGATAAGTAAAACAAAGAATATTAAGTTCATTTTCAGAAATTTATTGCAACTAGGCCTTTTTGTTGTCAACTCCAATCTAAATTTCTATAACTCTCCCAGGATAACCAAAGGCTTGTTTTCTATTCGACGGTTACTTTATGATTCCTGGTCCCTAGTTGTTAACCCTTTGAATTACCACATTATCAAACTTTCCCTTGCTTTGTAATTTACTTGGGTCTCCAGTTTACAAACTTCTTTTGAAATATTAATGACGTAAATAGGGTAAATCCTGCCCGAAAAGGACTTCATATGCCTCCCTGGCATTAATTAGGATGACTGATTGCCCTGAGGTACATTTTGTATTAATTTAGATTAGTTTTAATTATTTAATGCAACAAACATTGCTTTCACAGCAAAAATATTATCTAATGAAAATCCCTTAATGAAGAATTTTGCTTCTTTCATTTAATGAACTAAGTTATTAGGGTATTAGGGGGTAACTGTGCGAGCAGCGCCTTGTCAAATTAAAAAAAAAAAAGATGTTTTAATTTTCTGGAATCAATTCTGTTTCAAGGAATTATTTAATGGCCGATTATTATTAACAAAAGATAATATAAATATACAAATAAATGGACTTAGTGTGGTTCCAACATGTGTTATTTTCTGTAGGACTTTGAATTTAGATCAATTGAAATTTCATTTCTTTTATTTTCGTGGACATTGAGTAGGTACTAATGAATGACGAAAACGACAAGGGGGAATCCAAGAAGTCTCTATAAGAGTTGTCTCAGTTCAAAAGGAGGTAAAATTGTAGGTCAAATAAGAAGTCGCTTATAATGCAATCTACAAATGGGAGTAAAATGATTTAAACATCTAATTATAGTGTTGTTTCTTTGAGTAGTCATAGCTACGGCAGTCACGAACTGGCGGAGTCCTAGAATTTCTATATCGATCGCACTTTTCGCGCCAAGCTGTCGCCACAATTCAATATATATTTTTTTTGCACTTTATTAACATCTGCAGTTTGTTAGGTCCTCATTTGAAATTTTAATTCCTGTTTATGCATGATTTTAATGATTTACGCATTTAATTAAAACCTACTGTTAAATGTAGTTTTATTTTCCTATTACTACCAGGATCAGTGGTGTAAAATATTGACCTTGTCCTAATTTATTTCTGAATGTACATACTCCTACTGTAACTACATAAACTTCTTCTTTTGTTTCTTCTACTTTTACGTTCCACGATGCCTAAGTTTACCGAACGTTTGGTAGAACCAACATAGATCAAGGAAATCTCACGTAAATATTAGGAAGGGAGTCAGACAGGGATGCACAATGTCACCGCTACTTTTTAATCTATACATCGAAGACGCCACCAACATCATTAAAGGCAGTACAACTGTAGGGATAGATGTGCAAGGGCAAAAGATTAGTATGCTTAGATTTGCAGATGATATAGCAGTATTAGCATCTAGCAAGGAGGACCTAGAGATAGCTTTAAATAAAATGGAAGCGGTACTGACAGATCAGTACTGTATGAAAATAAATAAAAGTAAAACTAAAATACTGATATGCAAGGGAAGAAAAAGTAGGGAAAGAGCGAATATAAAGATAGGAGACGAAAAATTAGAAGAAGTGGCTGATTTTAGATACCTAGGAAGTCAGATAAGTGAGGATGGAAGGAGTAGTAGGGATATAAAGCAGAGGATAGCGCAGGGTCGTGTCGCCTTTAATAAAAAGAAGTCACTTCTATGCTCGCGAACGGTTAATTTAGAAATTCGAAAAAGGTTGTTAAAGGTGTATGTTTGGAGCACGGCGTTGTACGGGTGCGAAACATGGACAGTGGGAGCGGCGGAAAAGAAAAGGTTAGAAGCGTTCGAAATGTGGTGTTATAGGCGGATGATGAGGATATCGTGGGTAGAAAAGGTTAGAAATGAAGAGGTATTGGAAAGAATAGGAGAACAGAGGACTCTATGGAAGTCAATAAAAAATAGGCGAGATAGGTTGGTAGGACACCTTCTTAGGCATGAAGGTCTAGTCAGAGACATATTAGAGGCAGAAACAGGAGTTAGGAGGGGTAGTGGTGGACCTAGATTAGATTACTGTTCGCAAATAGTTAAGGATGCGGGATGTTCTAGTTTTAGGGAAATGCGAAGTTTAGCTCAGGATAGGAAAGAGTGGAGGTACGTGTCCAACTAGTCTTAGGACTGACGACTTTATGATGATGATGATATTGATTAATGTAATATCTAATTATGAGTTATGGAACTATTTTTGATAGAACCCTTGCACGTATTATGTAGGTATGTCAGTAAATCGTAAAATTTTAATTGTTATTTTAAGAAACCACATTATAATTGTATCAGATTGGATCTTTTATGTTTACATATATTTCTTGAGGTATTTTTTGTACCAATGTAGGTACACCGAACACGAAATCGCAAATTGCACATTTAACTAACGAATCCTCTCGTTGTATGTAATTAATTAAGACACTTTAGCTTTCTAATTAACAACTTTTCATCAAGAAAATTATTTACGAGATCTAATTCAGAATACCTCTATGCGCAACAATTTAAATGGCGCATTTCTTCCTACCGATTCCAGTGAATTGCACATTGCATTTTAACTGGAACTATAAAATTTTGCTGACGTAAATGCCATTTTGCTTCAAACTGATTTCGACTTACTTTACGACTTATTTCCGTAAAAGGGTGTCAGCTTTAATAAATGCAAGTGACTGCAATCAAACTACAATTGATATGTTTGCTGAGGGAGATAATTTACACCCTTATGAGTTATATATCACATTATTTATCGTAGGATTTTCAGCCCTCAAACTACTTAGACATGCACCTTCAGTCCATTCTATTTTGCGAACAGTAATTATCTTAACCTCTCTTAACTCCCGTTTCTGCTTCTAATATGTCTCTAATTAGCCCTTCATGTCTGAAGTAATCTCTCCCGCCAATTGACTTCTATTGAACCCTTTGTTCTCCTACTTTTTCTAATATTTCCTTATTTCTAACCTTATTATTGAAGCTTTTTTTAACATATTCCTATAGTAAAACATTTTAAACACGTCAAATTTTCAGCAGTGCCCACCGTCCACGTTCAAACACACTTTTAATAATCTTTTTCAAATTTCTAGATTAACCGATCCTGAGCGCAAAAGTGATTTCTTTTTATTAAAAGAAATCCGATCATGCGCTTTTCTTTGTTTTATATTTCTACAGATTTTTCATTTTTTTTTCTTTATGAAATTAAGGACAATTTTTCTGTAATCCTTTATTCGCCTGGGGGAAAAAGGTATTGCAAAAATGTATGAAATTTATCGATCTGGGCAACCCTTATCAAGTAAATAAAAATATTTAATTTTACTAAGTGTGGCTAAGTGTAAATGGCTGCCGAAAAGTTTGAAAGCACTCAGAGTAATAAGAAGAAAAAATAGATGTACTGTACGTAATTGCTTAAGTGTTACATTTGGCGCTGAATTACCAAAAAGGCTACGGAAGCACCAGATAATGGGTTCATATCTTTCGGTTACCCCATGATAAACGTGATACAATCTAGAAAGAAAATTATGCCCTAACTTTCATAACTTTTAACGAGTACATGTATGCAAGTATATTTATATATATTTATATGGATCCTTAAAACTTTTTCATGGTACTATAGGTATCTAAAACATATGCTAAAAGAGTAGCATTTCTTTGTAACCCAGATAAAAATCAATAGGTAGGTAAGACTGAGTGGAGTGTAAAGTTCAAAAAGACGTGAAAGAAACTGTAAATTTGTGATGTAGAAGTACCCATTAGAGTTTCTTCTTTCATATGAAAGTAGCTTCTGCTTTTCGCGTTTTTAACCGTAAATTACATGCAAAAAACAACATGCTGCTTCTTTTTCCAACGGGAATGAAACTGCGAGTTTAAAGTGTAAATTACCTCCGTGTTGAAATTGATCTTTCTGGTGCATTCACATTTCGTAAAAGCAAAGTTATTTCTCCTAGGGTACGAAGATTTAAAAGTCTACGTATTTTGAGATATGTTCTGTACTGTTTCTTGTTTACATTTTATTGAAACCAAACGTTATTTTTCAATTTGTTTAAAATTTTACAAATAAGGCTTGATTCACACTATCTGTCAGAAGCCGTCCGTCAGTTTTTCGGAAATTTTTTAGGTTAGCAGGTTTTCGTGGCAATGTTTAAAAAATATTCGCTTATTAATTTAGCAGTTACTACCCTTTTACTGGAAAAAGAAGATGAGAAACAAGCGAAACGGGAAAATAAAATATTATCATTACTGTCACTATAATATCTTTCATTTAAAATGTATAAACACTCATAAGTTTGTAGATACTAAAAGAATTAATTTTTAGTCCTTTTTGCTTACTAAAAAAGCCCCTTTTTTGCTGGGTACCTAACGGATTGAATGTATTCCTAACGAAGTGAAAATCAAGCTTTAAGTGAATAATAGTGATCAATAATCTTAAAGTTGTCTTCTGCATTAAAACGTTTTTTTTTTTGTTGTATTTTTACAAAAGTAAATTGCATCATCATCAACATTTCGAAATAATTAATTTCATGACTCATTCAAGTCGGTAAATACTTATAAAGGTAATAAGAAAAAAGATAGATGGCTTCGTACAACACAAACTTACATTTTCGATACAGCTACATATAAATACATCTACTTTTTTCTTATTAAGATTATCGTGAGTACCTGACTTAATTAATTGCTGTAAAAACGGTATTATTACCATACCCGCGAATACGCATTAGCACCAGATTAAGCCCCCCTAGCAACCAGCTAATAATTTTGAATATCGTAGTTGTCGACACACCTAAAAAATTAAGTATACCATTACTCAAATAGTTCCTTGTTTGACGACGATGTATGTTCTTATATGAAGAGGAATGATTATTTACCAGGTCCTTCATTAGAGAATATTGTAAAACATACACAAAAACTATTAACGTCACGTCTGTATTATTATGCATGAAGAAAAACGTTCCAATCAAGGTTATCTATTTTGTATTGTAATTTTCCTATTGGAACAGTTTAGGTTGTTACCCATGTTTTCAACCAACTTCAAAAATTGAGGTTTCCAATTTGATTGTATTTCTCTAATTCTTAGTCAATTGTGAACCGATTTTTGGATGGGCTATATCTCAAGGGTGGTCCCATTTAAATTCGAAAAAAATATTCCACCTGTAAGGGGAAAAAGCTACTTGAAGAGGTTACCAAACTGGTCATTTCCGTCTTATATTTATCCTGATGGAGGCTACATCTCCAGTGTGGTCCAGTTTGTACTTGTTAACTTTTTAGTTTAAGAAAATCGTACAAATGGCGCAGTAAACGCCATCTGTATCACGATGCTACATCTTTTGTTTAAGTTTGTGCACAATAGGCAAAGTATTGATGTCGATTTTTCTTACGTCAGTTATAAGAAATCTAATGCAAAAAAGTGTTGATGACAGGATTTTTTTATCAGCCCCTCAAATCAATTTCTAAATAAAGAAAATTGATGAAAACCACAATAACGCGAATATTTATATTATATATAGGTACTAATTTTCAGTAAGAAATCTTCGTCGATTGCAAACAAAAAAAATCTAAACTTATAAAAACAAATCTTCAGTTATTTTTTGTTTATTCGCATCCACTAGACTGACACGTGAAGGATAATCTAAATTTCCTAATGCAAATTATTTTAGCATTGTAATTCAGCCTCGCTGTACGTCTAAATGAAGACAATTGCAATTTTGCAGTGTGATATCTGCCTGATAAAAGAACTAACTATTCTAATGGTTGTTACATAGGTATATTTACGTATTTTTGCATTTTATGGGTATCGCATTGGCCCACATTCGTATGCAGTCTTCGCCATTACAGCCGTTTATGCTTCCAAAGTACATCGTAGGTGTATTATTTAAACGGATGCAAGGATTTACTGTTTTAATAAAGGCAGAAATCTTCTCTAATACAGCAATTCGTAAACAAAGCAAACATAAAACCAACTATAAATCTCTGTTTATCATGTTAACGATTCAGCATTTTTCCTAATGTTTGGAAATAATTCCCTAGCGTTCCTTTAGTGAATCATTTTTCACGGAAATTTTCAATTTTCACTGAGATGCAGCCTTTGATGAATAATACAATAAACAGAACAACGATTTGCTCGTTTTATGTAGGTGTGCCATCTCAGGGATTTCCTATCCAATATTTGCAAAAGAAAAATAGAATGAAATAGAACCGATAGCAAGACTTTGAACTATATATATATTCCAGGAATATTGTTACTGTATTTTTCATTTTTACGATCGGTATTTTCTCTTTTCAAAGAACTCTTCCTGTTCTAGTACCTTCGTTTTTATTTCTTAACAAAAATAGTTAGATAGATACTTAACATTGAATTCAATGTTTATATGTGTAGCTATGACATGTTCGTTGAGTTAAGATTTATTTCATTTAAAATGTTTTTAAACAGGAAGGAAGTAATAGCCTCGAAGCAATAGAGTCCATAAGCAGTTTGGTCTGTTAGTATGTTAGAGGTCAGTTTTGTAGGTATAAAGTTGCATATTAAGAAAGTTTTTTTTTCGAATTGGTGACCCCCATGCAGTTTTATTAATTTCTATTGCAGGTCGTCTGCTTTACGGTTATAGAATTAAAATAATAGATACGTGAACTTCAGTATGAGATACGTTTAAAAAAATAAGTGAAATTAATTATCTGCATAACCTTGGCTCCAAAAAATGAAACTGTTTTCTCATTGTGGTACCCATTATAGCGAAATATACTTCTTATAATTGTTCTTTGGTTGCAATGTCCTTGCAAAACAAAAACATACCTTTGACTACTTTATCTCAAAGTATATGACAAAAATAATAAATAATTTGGAAGATAATTTTTTTATGGATTTACTTATATTTATTTCATTTTCGTACTACCTATTTGCAAGCGGTTCTTTTGTAATATGAAAACGTTAATTAAAATAATTAAACAGAAGAGTGCGAGATGAATGCTGGATTAACAGCGGCGTGCAATAAACCAACCGAAAATTAACTTTGACTTTAATTAGGTGCAATACGACTACAAAACTTTGCCTATTCCAATTTCGGTTCTTGATACAAAGAAAACCCTTCCTTTAGGAAAAGTGTATCTGTTAATGAACTAATTGGTAATTTATTCAACAATTTTATTTCAGCTTCTCGATTATAGTAAAGTTAATAAACTTATTGTTTATAGGCACTTATTTTCAATGTATTATTTATTAGCTATCATGCAACAAAAAGCTTCTATCTATAGCCATAAAACTTGACGACATTTTTAGGGTATTGCTTCTGCTACTGCGTTGTGTGAAATCAGTTTTCTGTCACAATCACTTAGGGGGTGACTCAGGGCTGAATATGTATCCATGCAATACAAACATTTAAGCCACTATAAACAGTTCTTCAAGTGAACAAAAATTTCTACTACACAAAAAGCAAAAACCCATTGAATATTAGCGGTTACATTAATTAAGTATTTGTTATTTGATGAATTTCAACAAAGTAAATTTTATAACTAAATTCTTTACGATTTAGTACCTATCTGACTATTTTCCAAACATAAAATACGATTTAAATATTATTTTCCACACAATTTGTTTCTGTATTTACGGCAGTATTCAGTTACTCAATTATCGTCATCTCTCTTCCTGGAAAATATCAAAACAAGCAGGTGCAATAAACACAAAGAAGTGGAACTTGATATGCAGGCCGGATATACAGCATGTAAATGTGTATAAACCCTTGACTTTAACAGCGGAATTTTTTCAGATCTATTGTGAAAATTTATTCGAAAAATTTTCCTCATGAACTCCTAACGCTGTCTCACATTATTTGTTTATAGCGTTTTTTCTTATTGGCAAGCTTCTTATGCAGCAACTTTAGTAGTACGTAATATCGACACAATATACGCAAAAAAAACAATAATTAAGATCGATTAAACACAGGTAGATATACATAGTACCTGTAATACGAGGGTGGATTGATAAGTTTCCGGCCTGACCAAGAAAAACAAGGTTTTTAAAAATTTTTTTTTTTTATTTCTCAACATAATCTCCTCCAAGGCTGATACATTTCTCATAGCGGTGTTCCAGTCTATTAATGCCATCTCTATAGACTGATTCGTCAAGCTCCTCAAAATAACCATTTACAGCTTCGATTACTTCTTCATTGTCCGCAAATCTCTTACCGCCAAGCCATTTTTTGAGATTAGGGAACAGAAAATAGTCACTCGGGGCTAGGTCTGGAGAGTAAGGAGGGTGCGGCATCAATCACACGTTCATATGACATCTTACAGGTCTCAGCTATCTCACGCACTTTCAATCTGCGGTCTCCCAGCACTATTTGATGAATTTTTTCGATCATATCTGGAGTTGTGACCTCAACGGGGCGTCCTGAGCGAGGCCCATCAGAGGTGCTCACACGACCCTTTTTAAACTCGGAAACCCACTGCTTAACGGTTGAATATGACGGGGAGGATGTCCCCAGTGTTGAGTCCATCTCTTTTTTAATTTCCTTCGGCGTTAACCCCTTCAAATAAAAGTATTTGATGACAGCACGATTTTCCTGCTTTTCCATTTTTACGAAAACCACAGAGGCGTCTTGTTCAGCGTGCTGTCAAACCTACACTAGCAAGGAGATCGGGCTGAAACTATAGCTACAAGCTATCCAAGGATGGTACTATAGAATTCACCTCAAGGTAGGCCTAGTGGCGTCATCTCTTGGTTAGGCCGGAAACTTATCAATCCACCCTCGTATATGAGATGAATAAAAAAATAACCGTGACCCTGACTACTCAGAATCTATGACGTATGAATGTAAACATGACAAATTATTATTCGTGTTGGCATTGGTCCTTTCCTCCACTCTATTATTTTCAAAAACCACTAGATACCTATAAATTCGGAAGACTCCGTACCATCGAATCATAGTGTGCTTTGAAACCGAAAGAAGAAAACAAGTTTCTAAAAAAAAAAATCAAAAATGAAAAGTTTTGCAATTGTTACGCTTTTGGCCGTTGCCATGGCAGTGGTTTATGCCGCTCCCGATGGCGTTAAGTTCACCACCAAGTACGACAACATTGACCTGGATGAAATTCTCCAAAACGAGAGACTTTTCAACAACTACTTCAAGTGTCTAACCGGCGAGGGAAAATGCACCCCTGACGGCGAAGAACTCAAAAGTAAGTACGCCTTTAGTTTTTCATTAAAAATATTATAATAAATTGTTAATAATAAATATACACATGCATATGTAATGCATATCCTTCAAAGAACTCCTGCATTTCAAAATTTTCCTTTCCATTTTCCGACTGAACTGAAATTTCGAAGTGGATGACAAGAAAAATAATTAATTCTGACTAAAAACTTACTGCAATTCTGTTTGTAATACGTAGAATTTCGATTGCCTTAAATGACCACAGTGAAATTAAAATAAATCAACAAAGAAGTTCACATTTGAATCTCAGAATATAAAAGAACGATCAATAATTATATGTCATATTTAACTTAATAAACTTGTATATTTTGTTATTCCTATATTCGTCGATTAATTTTGAATGTATTGATGATTTTTCTTATTGCATAGAGGACATTCCTGAGGCCTTAAAGAACAAGTGTGGAGGATGCAGCGAAAAGCAGAGGGAAGGTGCAAAGAAAGTTGTCCAATTCCTTGTGAAGAACAAACCAGAACAATTCAAGAAACTCGAACAATTGTACGATCCCGAAGGTAACTACAGACGTGATAACAAGGAACTGTTGGAAAAAGAAGGCATTCATTTGTAAATAATTTAGTATTATTATGCCCGCCGCAAGGATTATGTTGATTCTGATTTTTATTGTTGAGCTCTTGTCTTACTGTTCTAATATAGGCAATCAATAAATTTTATTTCATATACAAGTAATTTTGATTTAACTGGAACAATCCTTCATCTTCCTTGGCATCCCAATTAAATTAAAAATGATATTTAAGTAAAATTCTGTGTCTCCAGAATTAATTTCTTTTGAGCTTAATGCTTCTCTGATCCTGTATACGTAAAAGAGAAACTAAACTTAATTTTAGTTAAATAATTACGTATAGAAATCCGTTAGCAAAGGAAAGGTGTAAACAAAAAGGAACTTAAAAGCATGCTAACAAATTGTATAAATACAATAAGACAGTGCAAATAATTGATGTATATATGTACTACAGTTCACTTTAAGAAAAGTGAATACTTTTAATGATATCGTTTCTCATTTAAATTTGATGAGTTGTAGTAGAAAATAAGATAATTAACATTTAATTTGTTAAAAACTAGCACCCGTCATTTAAGTTGTGATTGCATTTTTGACGTCAACTTAATTATTCTTGCGATCACAATATGCTAATTTTTCTTTTTTTTTGTACACTTTTTATACTCATTACATTGTTGGTAATTATATGCTGCAGATGCTTTTTTTTAACGACATTAGATTGTTGATGATATTACAGCGATTAATTTTAATAAGGACAACTCCAACTTTCTCCCGATCTATGTCCACAAATATTGTGAAGAACCATTACAAAAGTGACCAAAACTATTAAAAAAAATAAAATAAGAATGTGATAATTGCTTCAACGTAATGATTGTCTCAGAAATAGTGGTTAAAGAAAGACATAATTGTCTATGCATATAACAAGAAAGAACATCAGTGTGTTAAATAATTATGTAAATTGTTTGATGAACATTCAATATGTGGTTATTCGTTTTGAAATTGAGTTGAAGAACTATTAAACTTTTGATTTTAAACTGGAAAGATGTTTCGCTACGAATAGATGGTCAATACTGATAAACATGTACTAAATGTGCATCATTATTGAATCAATATTTAAAAACTTCATTAGAAATGTTACAATTAGTTGTACAAAGGAACTTTAATCGTACAATACAAGGATATTAGTGAATAATAATTAAGTATTTCTAATTTGGCATAGTTCCATCTTGTTTGGCCAAAACCTTTTTATACGTAGGCAGACGTATGACAGAAATGAAAACCGTGAAAATCCTACAAGTCGTTTGCTAGAAAATTATTGTGCAAATTGCATTTCTTACATCGGAGTTAAAAATAGCAGATATTAATTAATTAAATCCTTGAATTCACAGTAGACATAAAAAACGTAATCAAACAATTTAAATAGGTCTAATTAAAACGGGTAGGTATAAGAGAAGAAAAGTAAATACAACTTATAAAGAGGAAATAAATGCAAATGGAATTGCAAGTTTTTTATAACCAAAATAAAAATATGTAATTTAAATATGCATTTTTAGCTTCCCGAACATTAAATTTAATGTACGACTCAACCTTTATAAAATAGAAGCCATTTGTATGCAAATCATTTCTAGGTTGTTTTATTGTTACAATTTCTTTAAGAGGTATCATTATCATCACCATTAAATCTACAAGCCTTCGCTGAAATAGTGTCTAGCTACTTTTATGGACTAGATGAGCCAGTTTTCGAACATTAAAATTGTAGACAGTTTATTTAAATTTAATTATTTTTAAAAAATGAACAAACTGGTTGATATAAAGGATCATTCTATTTTACTATGATTGAAAATCTTACAATACTGCTTTAACTAAATTAAAAGCATAGTTACTTCTTAAATGGGTAGCTATTAGAATGGCCAGTTTTAAAAACAAATATTGGATGTTTTCTCCATGGAAAACTAAATCTTTTCATCGACGTAAAAAAGCAAATATTTATCAACCTTACTGACCGTTTTCAACAAAATTACATGTATAATTAACAAATGAATTTAGCTAACAAAACCACTTGTACTTTTATAAAAATATTTAACCATTTTAAGTGTTTTCATCAACGATTTCGACCTTTCTGAAACCAAATCTTCCTATATGTATTATGAAATCTATGTTACCAATACATAACTTAGTAAACATGTTATTCAATAATTGTAAAGATGAGGTCAATTTTTCCTATTTACTATGAACACATTAGACACATCACAAAAGATGTAATACGCGGTTCATTAAAGAAGTTTTTCACCTAACACCCTACATATACATAACTAGGGGTGGTAATATTAAAATTGACTCATAATGCAGGTACTACTACAAAAATTAATTTGCTACTTTAGGCTACACGATTTTACGAATTTATTTTACCAAATTAATCAAGGGTTATTTGATTTGTTAGACACACCACATAAGATGTAATACGCGGTTCATTGAAAAAGTTTTTGAACTAACAACCCTACATATACATAACTAGGGGTGGTAAAATTAAAATTGATCCAAAATGCAGGCAGATTTTATTTAGTTTCTTCTTTTTTTTTTAAGGTGTCCTAATATGGGTCGAGCATGGCTACAAATTGGAGCTGCTGTGTTTTTCTTGATTACCATGAGAATTTGTTGTGCTGATAACGACATGTAAGTCAAAAACACTAAACACTTACCGAAAATCAAACGAAGATCGTTTTGTATATGGAAAAACAAATGCTGGACAGGTTACTTTAGGGTCGTATTGTGTTGTTTCATACGTTCTTTAAAAGAGCCATTCGTATGTCTGATATATATTCACAATTGTATTAGAAAAGGTATTTTCGTTCAGCAACATTTTAGTAGTATGCAGGTAATAGCTTAAGAAATCTGGCAAGCTAGATTAGTAGTAGCGTGTTGTGGAAAATCTAAAGGAAAAGGCTATTAAATTGGGGCTCTAATGTGTCAAAAGGTGCATTTTGATGGCGTGAAACACGAAGCACTGCCTTAAGACCCGCATTTATCATTTTTAGCCCTAAAAAACTGACAAAGTACGAACAAAAATAACTGTAATACAGGCTACTGTAGTAAAAAGATAATTAGAAGGTGAAAGATTGCAAGAAAATAAGTTTATTCAGAGTGCGAATTCTTTTGGTTTATATTATCGTACTTATGTATATTTGCAGCTAGCTATGTATGTATGTTTTATAGGAATTTTCCGTCTTCGAGATATCATAACAAAGTGAAAAGATGGGTGCAATGCTCCACCGCTGGAACTAGAAATCAGAGATCAAAAACGTACATAAGGTAACATTGGAAACTGACGATTAAAAAATTCGAAACTTTGCATCCATTGTTAATAATATTATTATTATTATTTAGAAAAGCAACTGCTTCTTTTTACTTATTAGCGCTTACAAAAGTAATTATTATTATTTTATTTTAATGGAACTCCATGGCTTCTTCGAAAGCAAAGAATTTTAATCTAATTGCAAAAGAAATAGTTTCGCTAGTACAAAAGATATACGCTTTTCAGTATCAGCATTTAGGAACACTTTATAATAATAAAAATATATTGTAAAAGTGAATTAAATGTAGAAAAAGTGCTTCATCTGGCTTGTCAACTTATTTTAGGCAAAATTTAGACTATACTACGCTTCTGTAATATACTAGTATATTAAAATGCGTTATATTGATAGAATGAGACATTAGATAATACATATTTGTAATACATATTTAACAGATGTATTAATATGTACTGTTATCTATTTTATTTTATTCATGAAAAAGTCACACGCTTGTTTTTGGCAAGACCCTCATGTTATGTATAGTTTAATAACACGATCTCGTAAATATAATACAAAAAATGTACTTTGTGCTTGGGTGTTAATAAA
>NW_020438876.1:465734-480978 GCF_000699045.2 Agrilus planipennis | reverse complement strand
TTTTTTTCTGTTAATAAAAATAAATTTAATCTGTTCGGTTAACGAATCTCCATAAAATGACGTGTAAAATTACAATTTTTTAAAATTTCAATAACTTTTTAACGGTTTAGTGAATCGATTTGTAATTTTTACAGGAGTTTTAGAATTGAATGAGGAATGTTCTTCTAAATTTTTACTTGTCTCGTAGCATTTTGACATACCTCCCCATACATTCTTAACTGAAGCGAGTTTACTATTGGCGAACGAATCTAGTTTAGCTTTACCTCTACCTCTCTTAACTCCTCTGAAACGCTATTTATGTTTATTATCATAAAAACACGCTTGGATGGGAAGTTGGTATAAAAATAATTATAATAGTAATTGTGGCCAAACAAAATTGCAAAAATACAGATGAAGTTCAGAATCCCCTTTTATAAACATTACAAGCGGTATTCCTTTCACAACACCTGTTTGATCAGAAACCACGGTTGTAATATTGTATAACCGGTCTTCGTTTTGTTTGTACACATTAAAGCCGTATTTTTCGCAATGGACGACAACATCGCGTCATTATTCATCTTCTTCGAACCGCTTGGTTATTAATTTGACAAGCCAAAGTCTAATTCATATTTTCAAAAAATAAACCAGCTGAGCTGACGGGTAAATTGGTGTGAATTTTCGGTAGACCGCACAACATATAATAAGTACATAAGAACATTGACCAATAAAAATACCGTAAATGAATTACATAATACTAAAGAACTAGCCATCCCACAGAAATTATAATGGCAACAATACACTGATTAAAAGTCATTATCAGCGGTCAGTGGCGATTTGACCGTTACTTTGATACATGAGGCATTAATAGATGCAAGGCTTTTTAATGAAGCATTACAATATTATACAGGAAGCCTTATATTCTTTTACGCTTATTTAAACAACGACACAATGCAATTTATTAGTAGTCATTAAATCAGTTCCATGTAAAATAATAATTGTAAATGCTTTATGTTTAAATTAATAAAAAAATATAAGTCTATTTTTCATCGTGGGTAGATGTAAAATGACATGATGTTCGATGTGTAGTGTCAGCTTGACTATCAGAGATGTGATTTATTTGAAATACTTGCACTTAAAATGCAAATACAAAATCTTCCATTTAAATACTTTTTTGAGAAAATTTATTTAAAATACTTTCCCAAAGGTATTTTCTATTTGTAAAATGATAAATACATTTTTGCCTTTAAAAGTTTTGCTAGTACCTATCACCGATCAAACATTATATAAAATGATAAATTAATGTTGGTCACATTGACCCTTGAAGGTATTAGAAACTTAAAAAGGTGACAACGAGACATTCCATAACTGAAGACAGTCCAAAAAATTCTAAACTCCATGGAAATGGATAATCTAAAATATTGGATCGATGTTGTTTTCCAAATTCATTATCAATTCTTAATACTTTTTAGGATAAAAGTATGATGTATCAAATTAACAATCGAAACTTTCTGGCAAAAATTTATACATTTAACAAAACATAAACAATGTTTGTTTTATATTTGCATCCCAGTTTAAAGGAATATTTACATTTGTTTCTGCTTTTTATTTCAATGGTGGCTTTTGTTTTTCTAGATTCGCCGAAGGAAAATCAGACAAAGAAATTCTCGATGACTTGTTGAAACCATCCCGATATGACAGGCGTCTGTTGCCTCCAGTTACAGGTTTGCATTAAACCTAGATAAGAATTGTCTTTTCTTCAAAAACAATAATAAATACTTTTAATCTAATTGCAAAAGAAATAGTTTCGCTAGTACAAAAGATATACGCTTTTCAGTATCAGCATTTAGGAACACTTTATAATAATAAAAATATATTGTAAAAGTGAATTAAATGTAGAAAAAGTGCTTCATCTGGCTTGTCAACTTATTTTAGGCAAAATTTAGACTATACTACGCTTCTGTAATATACTAGTATATTAAAATGCGTTATATTGATAGAATGAGACATTAGATAATACATATTTGTAATACATATTTAACAGATGTATTAATATGTACTGTTATCTATTTTATTTTATTCATGAAAAAGTCACACGCTTGTTTTTGGCAAGACCCTCATGTTATGTATAGTTTAATAACACGATCTCGTAAATATAATACAAAAAATGTACTTTGTGCTTGGGTGTTAATAAACACTCTTTCCCTTTTATAGCGTGGGGTTTGCCTTTCAGATTTCATCAACGTGAAATTTTTCTGTATAATAATTAAATCATAAATATTCAAATAATAATTTCAGAAGAAATACATCTGTCCCAGCTTGTAAACAAGATGAACTGTTCAATTTTAATGAGTTTCGCAGAGGCTTCTGGAACATCACCGGAATATGTATCATAGGGTTGTTCGGAAAGTCATTTCGTTTTTTTTTTTTGTGGAAATGAAAGACAGTTTTCGTATAATAAACAAATACTTTATTAAATTATATCTTGACCGTTCTGGTCCAACACCTTTTGCCATCTTTCTGGTAGTAGCATAATTCCACGCTCATAAAATTTTTGGTCTTTGCTGGCAAAAAACTGATCGAAGAGGTTTTTGACCTTCTCCTTTGAGGTGAAGGTTTTACCGTCTAAAAAATTTTGGAGTGACCGGAACAAATAATAATCCGATGGTGCCAGGTCTGGAGAATATGGTGGGTGTAGCATTGTATCCCATTCAACCTGTAAAAGCTTTTGGCGAGTGACCAAACTTGTGTGAGGTCTCGCATTGTCTTGGTGAAACACTACACCTTTTCTGTTGATTAGTTCTGATCTTTTCTGTTGAAGTGCATCATTCAGTTTGTCCAGCTGATGACAGTAGACTTCCGAATTAATCGTTGTGTTATCCGGTAAAAGCTCAAAAAAAACGATTCCTTTAAAATCCCACCAAACAGACAGCATCACCTTTTTTTGGTGAATATCGGCTTTGGAAATGGTTTGAGTCGGTTCATCTTTTTTGCTCCATGACCTCTTGCGTTTGGCGTTATTGTATACAACCCATTTTTCGTCCCCAGTGATGATGCGCTTCAAAAACGGATCATTTTCGTGACGTTTGAGAAGCGAATCGCAGACGTCAATGCTGCGACACAGATTTCTCTCTGTGAGAACATGGGGAACCCATACATCGAGCTTCGAGGATAATCTCAGGCCTTTCAAGTGGCCATAAACTGTTGAATTTGATAAATTTAACCTCAATCCGATCTCACGTGTTGTTATTCGCCGGTTCACATCAACTAATGCCTTTATGGCGTCTTTATCAACTTCAACCGGCCTTCCCGAACGTGGTGCATCTTCGACATCAAAATTGCCGGATCGAAATTTAGCGAACCAGTTCTGGCACTGGCGTACTGTCAACACACCTTCTCCATACACATCAGTCAATTTCTTTGTGGCTTGAACAGCATTTTTACCCTTTCTGTAATAAAACAGTAAGATATGCCGAAAATGCTGCTTATCGCTCTCCACATTTAAAAGGGCACCAACCAAAAACTACTGCGTAGAATTAATTGGAATTTTTCACACACAAGCCTTGCTATATGAGCCCTCAAAGCATATAAAAGTTATACGGCTTAAATGTGAAGTTGGGTGCAAAAGAATACAATTAAATCCACTGTCGGGAAAAAACGAAATGATTTTCCGAACAACCCGATAGTTTTCATAAAAAAAAGTAAAATTAGAAATTGTCCTGATATTTCTTTCATTAAAATCCAACTAACACGTACGTTGAGGGGAAGGATATCTTACAATTAGTCGGTTGTTTCGTGTTACAAAATCAATTTCCACCTCTGCAGTTGCCTGTTTATCTAGACATCTGGTGCATCATTAGCAGCAATAGAATCTGTTATTAAGTGCACTTCTTCAAGTTGTACGTATTTAAATAATTCCACTATGCAAAGCAGGAGTGCAATAAATGAGAAAAAGAAACTGCAGCCAACCTTCCTAAATGGAATGTTATTTAGTACAAAACTACTCTTTTCTTTTTCATGATTATATCCCATGAATGTGACGCGCTAATGAGAACTTCAAAAAAGTGAAATAAATAGTACGCCTATCGCTTTTTTAATGTACTACCAACCAAGTTTACAGCAAATTGAGGTTACACTTTTTTACTGAAATTGCGGTCCAAAGTAATGTCTTCCCCTTAGCTGACATAACATACTTAATTTTAATGTTGACTGGATTTTATCCGGGACTTCGTTAGCGTTGGTGTGCTAAATACTTGTCAAAGATCATTGACAAAGTTTGTACAAAAATTCTTGATGATCGGTTAAGTAGTCAAGGCGTGAAATTGTAATAAAGAAATTTACATTTGCGTTTATATTAGTCAGAGATGTGATTTATTTGAAATAGTTGCATTTAAAATGTAAAAACAAAATAAAAATACCTATTTTTGCCTTCCATTTAAATACTTTTTTGAGAAAATTTATTTAAAATACTTTCCCAAAGGTATTTTCTATTTGTAAAATGATAAATACATTTTTGCCTTTAAAAGTTTTGCTAGTACCTATCACCGATCAAACATTATATAAAATGATAAATTAATGTTGGTCACATTGACCCTTGAAGGTATTAGAAACTTAAAAAGGTGACAACGAGACATTCCATAACTGAAGACAGTCCAAAAAATTCTAAACTCCATGGAAATGGATAATCTAAAATATTGGATCGATGTTGTTTTCCAAATTCATTATCAATTCTTAATACTTTTTAGGATAAAAGTATGATGTATCAAATTAACAATCGAAACTTTCTGGCAAAAATTTATACATTTAACAAAAAACATAAACAATGTTTGTTTTATATTTGCATCCCAGTTTAAAGGAATATTTACATTTGTTTCTGCTTTTTATTTCAATGGTGGCTTTTGTTTTTCTAGATTCGCCGAAGGAAAATCAGACAAAGAAATTCTCGATGACTTGTTGAAACCATCCCGATATGACAGGCGTCTGTTGCCTCCAGTTACAGGTTTGCATTAAACCTAGATAAGAATTGTCTTTTCTTCAAAAACAATAATAAATACAACAAAAGGAAGAAGTTCTTTATAAGCTACTGACAGTGAAATTTTAAACAGTAGCGGCTCGTGGACTTCTATATTAACACTATATACGAAACGAAAACGATTTTCCTTTTTTTTTTTTAAATAAATATAATCCTAACTTCTATTAGTAACAATTACTTAATTTTTAATTGTCGTTTCAGGTTCACTAGTTGTAAATATGAGTGTGTTACTTCTAAGTTTAGCATCCCCTGACGAATCAAGTTTGGTAAGGGATTAAATGATAATTAAACACTATTTTTAATTATTAATAATTTTGTTATTGATTATAGAAATACGAAGTAGAATTTTTACTGCAACAACAATGGTACGACCCACGATTGAAATACACAAACCAAAGCAAGTTCGACTACTTGAACGCCATCCATCATCACGAATTTATGTGGCTGCCGGACACCTATTTCATTATGCATGGGGACTTTAAAGAACCTCTCATTCCCGTACATTTCGCCCTCAGGATATATAGAAATGGTACCGTGCATTATGTCATGAGGTACGGGGAGAATTTTTAATTAATTTTTAATGGCCCCGTCGTGAAAGTACTTAATAATAACCGACATCAAAACTAAAAAACATTGAACTAATTTTATAGTATTTAATATTCGAAAAATAACTCCCTGACACAAAAAGTTTCTTCCAAATGTACTCATTTTATGGACATAATGATAATTCTGAACGAAAACATATTAATAGTCTCTAATAGGCATAAAACAATTCATACATATTTAACTATCCATTACTACCGAATGTTGAAAGGCATAAATAACTTTTCATGCGTTAAAACACTTACTTTGTTAGACTCATTTTTGGATTTAATAAAAGAAAAACTAAAGCTTTTGTCTGTGAGAAAAACACTGTGAAACAACAGAATGTTCATTAACGTCTAATCGTTTGGAATTAGAGCTTCATGTAAACACAGTAATTTTCCTAAAATCAAGTATAGAAATCATATAGTCGACGCTGATTCTCACTATTTTTTTATTGCCTGCACAGAAGGCTTTAGAACTCGCCACACTCATTTCAGTAGATGTGTTTCTTATGTAGATAATTCTCATATATAAATAATCGTTTATGTTTAAAAAATCACCTCCAAAAATGAGTCCCTTCCAAGATAGAGGAAAGGGAAGCAATTATTAGGTACTGTTTTACACCGCTTACTACCGGCAGCATTAAACGGACTCGCCGCACTCGTCAACTCAATTAGTTTTCTGAGCAGCGGCGAGTTATAATCGAGTCTCATCGAGTTACACACAGCCCCTGTAGTCTACTGTTTTCTTACGTTATAGCTGCACTCATTTTTCTCCGCTGCGGTGAGTTCCAACAGAGTTGCGGCGAGTTATAACTGAGTCTCGTCAAATAATGTTTCATTTTTTCATCAAATTTCTTATGCACTGTTTATTAAAACGACTTAGCTGCCTTTGAAGATATGCATGTTTCACTATTTACGTAAATACATGTAAAATCATGCATTAGAACAAAGAGAAATGGATTTGATACAATTATCTACTACCATTTCTGCGGAATCCATAACAATACGGAATCAATACTGAAAATTTCAGACACGAAGTCGCCTGTTATTCAATAATGTTTGCTGTGCTCTTACACTTAATCTACGCCACATACGTTTGTATGCAAATTAGTGATAACAACATGAATTTAATATGATAGCGTGTTTCTACTAATATACTAATACTGCAACAATGGGGCATGTATGGTCTCCGTTAAGCAGTTTATTTTACTTTACTACAGCGTCAGTTTTTAAGGTTTCTACAAAAAATATTATAACAATAAGCCATCCTATAAATTGAAAAAATCGGAATGCTAAACAAGCTTCAGCTTTTAAGCGAAACACTACAAATATTTTGAGAACTTGATCGCTAAGTGATGTATTTACTAATCAATTTGTTCCCGAAAGCGAAATGCTGATATCTAGCTCGGATTTCAGTGAAAAACTCCCGAATTCTCTGGAGTAAATAAGACTAAACGAAAACTTTCTTTAGATCTTCTTTTTAGTCAGAAAATCATCCAAATACAAAGTACTTCCGATTTATCGACTGCCGAATAGTGTCAAAATTTAGCTGCCTTATCAGGATTTTAATTTTAAGTATGTATTCCAAATACTTTTCATTCAAGTGTGAAAGTAAGTAGATCGAAATTTGTAATTTCCTTCACGTTTACTGTAGTCTTTCCCTTCGGTTTGCTGTATCGCAGCTGTGACAGCTTCCTGCTTTAATAACATTTCTATCCTGAAACAACTGCAAGCACAACAGTACAATGTTAACGTAATGTGGAAATGCATTCTACATTTGGACGCCTTCCAAAAAATGTCGCAAACCTTACGTAATATATTAGTTTAAAAAGCGACGATGCAAAAAATACGGTACCTACAGGAAAGGAACAGGATAGTTAAGATATTAATATGATTTACAGTTACGGGAAATACCACGAGTGTCTTTTTTATGTATTATCATGTTTATCCTAAAATTTTAAATTCATTTTTGGCTATTCTTTTCAAACTATAGACTGGCTTAGCCCATAAAATTAATTAGGAGGAAAACCTGGGCAATTTTTACAATTTATTAATAAATTAATATTGAATATGTCTATTTAATGGTTCAAATTAATTATTTTTTCAACAGGCGTCATCTCATTTTGTCGTGTCAAGGTCGATTAAACGTTTTCCCATTTGACGATCCAAAGTGCGTATTTGCCATGGAAAGTAGTAAGTCACTTTTTGTTACCAACCGTACAAAAATTAAGATATTAATACCACCCCAACTGTTTTAGTTTCATACGAACAATCTTTAATTAAATACGTATGGAAAAACGACGAAACAACGCTGAGAAAGTCGCCGAGTTTGACAACCCTAAACGCGTACCTTATTTCTAACAAAACCATCGACTGTCCCACCAAGGCAAGCTGGAGGGGTAAGTTGTTTTATTGTGGTAACCAGAAGGAGCCTTTTCTAAAATTTCGTCACACGAAATTATCTTTTTATTGAATTTTATTTATCTAACCACGACTGCTGAGTCTAATTCTACAACAAAGTCGTTGTACAAGCATTTGAAAAATGGTAATAGGTGGGAATTAGGTCAAAAGAAATTTAATGGATGGATAGTGGATATATTTAATGGATATAGTCCGTGTTCAACAGTAAACAAGTCGTAAAACGGTCATAAAACGTCTCCGGAATTTCGTAAAGAATTGGCTAATTTGCTTAGTGCATCCTGCTGCGGTAAATCATTTAAATTAGATCTTAATCAAATCTGAACTGTTACCGTAATGTTAATGTTCTTAAATGTTTAGATTGACGGATAATCGATGACGACTTCTTCTGGTTACAAAATTATAATATAAAGACGTTCACTTCAAGTCTCCTCCGACAACAACCCTTCAATGATTTATTACTTTCAGAGAACTTCAGCTGCCTGAGGGTAGAATTAGAGTTCACCCGTGACAGAGCGTTTTATTTTACAACCGTGTTCATCCCAGGAATTATACTGGTCACTTCTTCGTTTATTACGTTTTGGTTAGAATGGAACGCTGTTCCAGCTAGAGTAATGATAGGTAATTATTGCTCTTCTTTGTTGTTCTATCGAAAAAGACTTGCAAGAAAGTCAACTAGCAATAGTGAGTCAAGCAACTCGCCGCCAATATCATAATTTTCACTTAATAAGAAGCGACGAGTCGCTCGGCTTGCAAAAAACTTAGCGGCGAGTCATGCAACTCGCAACGGACTCGTCGCTACTGTATTTAAGAAACTAAACAAGCAGCGACGAGCTATTCGACTCGCCACTAGCTCTTCAGAGATAACATAACGTGAATTTAACAAAAAGCGGCGAGTCATACAACTCGCAAAACAGTTGAACTTAATAGCGTAAATTTCATAAACAGTGGCGAGTCATGCAACTCTTAAGTGGCTCGCAGAAGTAAATTAAGCATGCAGCTACGAGTCAACCGACTCGGAAATGGCTCTCCAGCAATAACATAACATAAATTTAATAAAGAGCGGCGAGTCATACAGCTCGTAAGGGAGTTGTCGTTAATACTTTAAAGATCGCGTAAATTTAACAAACAGCGGCGAGTCATACAACTCTTTAGGAGCTCGCAGAAGTAAATTAAACGTGCAGCGACGAGTCACCCGACTCAGAAATGGCTCTCCAACAATAACATAACATAAATTTAATAAAGAGCGGCGCGTTATACAACTCTTAAGACACTCGCCGTTAATAACTTAAAATAAACTAAACGACAATCGACGAGTCGCCTGTCCCACAAGTAGCTAGCCGCATATACGCGAGCAACATCTACACGTCAATAGCCTCAATGGCTTAAACGAGTAATAGTGAGTGATTCTTTTGTGTTGTAGGTGTAACTACAATGCTCAACTTTTTCACTACATCGAATGGTTTTCGATCGACATTACCTGTTGTGTCCAATTTAACCGCCATGAATGTATGGGATGGCGTTTGTATGTGTTTCATATACGCATCATTGTTGGAGTTTGTTTGTGTGAATTACGTTGGAAGAAAGAGGCCTTTACATAACGTAGTCTATAGGCCAGGGGAAAACCCCTTTACCCAGGTACGTACCAAAACTTATTTTTATTTCACTTTACGGACGGAATGAGTATTCACATACTATTATTGTTTTTTTCTCATGTAATTTTCAACTTTGAAAACTAGTATGTTGCCTATGGCTAGAGTGAAGGTACATTTTCTTTAATAAAATCATATTTTATTTAAAACACGATGAAGAAAAATTACTGAGTTGTCAAATTGTGTACACAAAAACTGTAGAACCTGTACAAATTATTCGAAACAATTGAAATATTTTTTTCCATTTTTGGATTAGTACCTACCTTCGAATGGAAGTTTTTTAAAGGAGGTAATAATAGAAAAGAAAAGCAAACTAAACAATAAACTTAGTATACAGTTTAGTGTCAAATTCAATACTTAAGTATTTAAATGTACATAAATAGAGAATAAGCCTAAAAATTAATTAACTCAAGATTCCTACTTATAACTAACCTTTGTTCGTTGATGTGGCAGTCGTAGATTTAGGATCACGGTGTGTTTTGCAAGTTTCGATTTCTATTCTTCTTCTATTTTCTATTTGCATGATCTAGACGAGCATGTTATGTGAAATAAAAACACTGGCCCAAAAACATCCCTTCAAATTTAATGGTAGCTTTAGATTTAATAATCTGGCTTTAAATGAACCATTTATACATAATCGAACTTATTAGAAAGTTGAATATAACATTCCTATCCAAAAAATTAATTTTGAATTCTTTTCGAGTGGTAAAAATCAGGAAATTGCCAATTTTATAAAAGCTACCGTAAATTGGATTCGATATTTTTGAGCTAATTAGTTGTTTTCCAATACTTGGCCAAATTAAAATTTCGTTACTCAAAAAAACGTTTGCTGTGGAGTTAGTAAATTCCATTCTCTTTAGTTTTTATAAAATAAATGTCAATTTGTAACTAATTCCAAGTCCATTTAATACAGTACAGGTATATAGACCTATAACAGCGCGCAGAAAGCTGACCTTTAGTTAAAATTTTTAATTGGTCGAAAATTTCAATAAAAATATTTAAAATTTTCTTATTTTGCGATATTATTACTCAATTAAGAAGAGAACATCTTGCAATATAACAAAATTATGGTAAATATCTATAAACTGCTGTAATAAGAAAAAAGTGATTCTAAAAAGTTTAGATCAATTAAAATAGAGTTGTAGATATGAACATTAATTAAATTGATACTATTCTCGTAGACAACTTTGATTTAATTTTTTCGAGAAGGGATTAATATAAAACGTAATTGGTATTGTAATATTGTAAGATGTTCTTAGTACCATGAGAAGATTTGCGGTTGAAATTGGTGACGCGAGCAAGCCTACCATTTAATTATTATTCAACGGTTGGTAAGATTGCTGGCGAACTAATTGTCATCAGCAGCATATCCTTTTTTCAGAAAGGTGTAACCCGAACTTTGTTTGATCTGTCATGTTGCAGCGACTGCCCGCTGTTCTAAGCAGGATAGGCATTATACTCGCCAGTCCCTTGGTAAGCCCAAAATCTGACAATCGTAACCATTATATCTGAGTAGGCTTAGTTCATTTTCGGCTCACAAACCCCGCTTCTGTTTTATATATACATATATATACCCTTATTATTTGTTATTATGTCCAGTACAGTACTGTAAGTTAACACGTGGGGTGTTCCAAAATCGTCGTCTAAAAAATAAAATCAGTCCGGATCTGGACACTTACACACCAGATATCTGCATCCGCAAAAGCCTTGCAGATGTCAAAATTAGTGTAAATTTCTGATAATATCTCTGAAAGAACTAATCAATTATTAACTACAGTACGTACTGTAGAAAATTGTACAGGCCCGTCTTCAGAACATTTCTGTGAGTCTATTTATAACATTTTATAACTCAGTCTGGTTCTGGACTCTTACACACCAGATATCTGCATCCGCAAAAGCCTTGCAGATGTCAAAATTAGTGTGAATATTCGCAACATCCCTGAAAGAACCAATCAATTATTAACTACAGTGCGTACTGTAGAAAATTGTACAGGCCCGTCTTCAGAACATTTCTGTGAATCTATAACATTTTATAACTCAGTCCGGTTCTGGTCCCTTACACACCTAATATCTGCATCCGCAAAAGCCTTGCAGATGTCAAAATTAATGTGAATATTCACAACATCCCTTAAAGAACTAATGAATTGTTAACTACAGTACGTACTGTAGAAAATTGTATAGGCCCGTCTTCAGAACATTTCTGTAAGTCTACATATAACATTTTATAACTCAGTCCGGTTCTGGCCACTTGTCGCCATCCCCCGAAGGGATGTTGTGAACACAAAATTTTCGAAAATGCGATTTCTTGTCTAACATCTACATCCGCAAAAGATTTACGGATATCAAAAGTATAGTGTACGTAGGTACTAAAGAAAATTGCACAGGTCCGTCTTCAGAACACTTTTGTGAGTCTAATTTTAAACATTTTCTTATTATTGTCTCAAAAAATTTGGTTTTTAAATTGTCGCCATTATGTACTGATATTGGAACACCCTGTAGATTATGTGTCTCGACCCTTTTTAGTCCAATAATACTAATGAAGGAAGGGTGCACCCGGTTGATCCCGTAGAATTGTCTTTTTGACAAACATGACAATCACAAATGCAGTAGAAAATTAATGGTCTCCTACCAGTTCTTTTTAAACTACTAAACCGTTTTTTTATTTTAATTTTCTAACATTTCATTTGTTCTATTTACTTTTTATTATTTGTATAACTCGGTAATACTATACACGTTAGAGATGCGTGGGAAATATAAACCATATATATCTTTATTTGCGTTATTTTATCAAAATTTTCAGCAATTTAAAAGTGATTTCTTTGTTTATAGTCGAATGTAACACAAACTAATCAAAAAATATTTTAAAATACCAAATATTCTTCAAAACAATGTGTTTCACCAAAACGCTTGTATCCCTAGACAAAACCAGATATTTATTTTACTTATGAAAGTAAAAGTGATTTTCCTATCTGCTTTATTTGCTAATCCTTATTGTTGCACTTCTTTTATTATTGCTAGTTGTTTGTTAAGTTGGCTAGCTTTCTAATATGCACTGCACCCGCATTATTTAGTATTGTATAATTGCTACGTTGTAGAAGCTTTTAAAAATTATTCTTTCTAACCGCAATATTATTAAAATAACAATTTATTTGTTGCATTTATTTTATAAGGAAATTGCAAATCAGAATAATTTGACAGTAACTTAAGGAAAATATTATAATAAGCATGTATGCTAAACAATAGTTAGGACAACTGTTTTTGAATGCCACACTGTTATTAATTTTATTAATTAAAGTGCCTACACATGGATGAACAGACACATAATTACTTGTTCTATCTCAACTTCGTGTTAATGACTTTCATTAAAAACTCAAAACGAGAATGGGTGTCATTTATTAAAAGAAATGTTAAATACTATATTTCATTTTTCATTCATCTAAAATCTTGTAGCTTGTCCAGTCGCGTGCCATTCTACAATAATTTTCTTGGTAGACAAACCTTCGTGAGAGGTTATTTATATGCACTTCCTTAGTTTCTTACTTTACTTTAATAAGAAGTTAATAAACAGGAGAGTACATACAGTACTTTTATTACTATTTGGTAAATTTCACCCTCATATTCATCTAAAAATTTTAAATATTTGTTTCGAGATTTCTCATTAATCATCAATAATTCGAATTTTATTATCTACCTTGTGTGTCTGTTTATTTGTATTACAAGAGGGCTGTATTGTACCTAGTAGTGCAATTATTCAAATAAAGTACCTAAATAGGTAACAGGTACAGCAATGGTAATTTTCAGTGAACTTTCAAGGGTTGTTATGAAAGATTAATTATAAAAAAATTATTATTATCCATATTGAGATCATTTAAAGCACAATACGCGGAAGAAATTTAACGCTTTCATCTTTTTTCTGCCGATGGAATAATAAAGATTAACAATCCATGTATTTTCGACAATTTTGTAACAATCCCTTCGTCCAAAAGAATAAAGAGAGTTACCTGATGCTAAACTAACAACCAAAATAATAAGAATAATAAAAATAAGCATCTATTATGTGTTTTGTATACAGGGTGACAAGAAAAGGGACTCCAATGTACCCAACGAAATAGTCGCCTGTAGCACGTGCGGAGCCAGCACTTGTACGCACACCGCAAATAACGGATGTCCCACAGAGGTAAATTTTCTTAAAATAATGCTCTCTTGTGTGCCTTAGCTTCGCAACATTAATATTTACAATAAATAAAAAGTAGTTGCTTTTCTACTTGGACAAACACCTCAACTACCTCGACACGAATACAAGAACATTGTCGCGAACAAAACTCTAAACTATGACCCTCTATACTCCTGCTTCTGCTTCATATCTCTCCTTTTCCTTATTGACATCTACAGCGCCCTCTGTTCTCTTTCCATCGATTTTTGTCAGTCAAATTGGGATAATTAAAAGAACCTGAAAGAAAATGCTTCTACAGTCTGGATTAGTGTCAGACCGGAGCATGATTGTCCCTCAGTTACCATCATTGGGAAAGCATCATAAAGTTTTCCTTTCTTACGTTATTTCCCTTTTTATTTTGGCTTTTCTTCGAATTTACTCCCATGTCCCATAGTAAATACGAACCCATACAAAAAGTAATGACATGTAGGACATGCGATATAAGAATGATTGCAGATTACGCGGTTTTTAGTGCCTCTTCAAGCTATACGTATATATAGATAATACTTTAGGTTCTTTTAAAAGCTTGGCTACATAGATGCAAGAGCAGCTATTAAGTGTATCTACTCACTGATTTTAGTCCTCATTTTCTAACCTGGAGTAGGCATGTATTTTACAGGTTCGCAAGAAGGAGCCCCCCCATCCCATACGTGTGGCAAAAACAATAGACGTTATAGCACGTGTAACGTTCCCATCTGCCTTTGCAGTGTTTCTCATTTTTTTTTTCTGCCACTACAAGAGCTTCACAATCCCACAACACGGAGAATAGACCAGAAAATAACAACAACAACAACGAAAACAATAGTACCTAATGTCACTTCTAGTCTTTTAGTTTAATAAGATAATCGCGAAATACTAAAGGCGAAAATTGACCTTTATGAAACGATTAATACACAATTAATTAAATACATATCATCTGTCCCAAAATGTGCTCTATGAACTGTTCCTTTTTTTCATCTTTTTATTTATTCTTGGTTAGTTTTATACCATTTTCCCATGTTGAAATGCGTTGTAATCATGATACGGTATGTAATTTAGTTAAGGCTTTCGTGATCATTGTTTGACAGTCAGAACGGTCTTAAAGAAAACTTCACTATCAGAATTCAGAGAAAAATCGGTTGTTATAAAAGAAAACTGATTACATACCTAGATCAGACAATTTTTAATCGCACTTACCATAATTTGCTTATAACAAAGTCGTCATGTGTTATTAAGAATAAGTTTTGTTAAGTTATTTTTAAAAAGAAGAACCGTTATTTATTTTTAGTGTTGTTGCAAAATATATTTTGAAAAGATGTTCCATTTCGTAAACTCATTGTGATATGAAAATTTAAGTACCTTATTTATTATATATATGTAGCTACCT
>NW_020438876.1:451740-463683 GCF_000699045.2 Agrilus planipennis | reverse complement strand
AAAAAAATGGAAAAGAATATTACCATTATTAAGTGATTATTATTAAAACATGTACATATATATACTTATTATATTACCGTGTCATCGAATTTATTATTAAAAATCCATAAATGTACTTTTGTTGATACAAAAATAAATTATTAAAAATAACTAAACCTTTTTATTCCATTATTTTCTTTGGAAGAAACAATAACTGTCATCATCATCATCATAAGGTCGTCAGTCCTAAGACTGGTTGGACACGTACCTCCACTCTTTCCTATCTCGAGCTAAACTTTGCATTTCCCTAAAACTAGAACATCCCACATCCTTAACTATTTGCGAACAGTAATCTAATGTAGGTCTACCTCTACCCCTCCTAACTCCTGTTTCTGCCTCTAACATGTCTCTGACTAGACCTTCATGCCTGAGATGGTGTCCTAGCAATAACTTATTTCAAAGTTTATAATTAACGAATTATAAAATGGTACCTTTATTTTAAGATTATTCTTCTACGAAAATAGACGAAGATCATTCATCTTTTGTGATATTTAAGTGTTAATTTTATGGAATCCAATAAAATTATGTTAATTTTTCAATTTTAATTTGCGTTACGTATTAAAACGAGCGATTTATTTTGTAGATGCTTATAATAATATAATAAGCAGTCACAAATTTTACATGAAATCTCTTTACAAGTACAATACATTTGTCACTTTCTATTATAATGCCTTAAAATTGATTTAACAGTTTTTAGTTCGTCCCTATCTACAAGCCGTCCCAAGAAAAAATTGAAATTATCCTCTTTACACAGCGTCTTGTACAATCTCTCTCCGAATTTTCTTAAACCAAAATGAAACAAAGCTGAAATATATAAAGTCGACCCGATTAACGTCCCACTTACCTCACATCGGGTGACTTGTCTTGAACGAATTTTACCAGACACAGCATAACCCTCTTTCTCGTACCATCGTTACCAATCGAATTCAAAATGGCGTTGGGACCAGCGATAACCACCGCACAAACTACAAGCCTAGCAGTTGCAACCCTTACCAAGCTATTTTTATGCTCCGGACCCTTATCACTCAACACCCTAATTGCATGAAAAGCGGGAATGTGGGTTACCATACAGTCCAGAGCTAAATTTGCATCTTTTCTAATAAATTTATTGGTGTCGGCAGTTTTAAACAACAAAATGTTCACTATATCGTCAAATTCCTAAAACAATCGGTTTGAAATAAGGATGCAATTGTTTATAAAAGAAAAAGAAGGACCTACAGGGCGTCGAGTATCTTTCACAAATTCGAAAAAATGTCCTGCAGCTTGACACGCCGTACGACAAACATGCGATCGAGGACTACGGAGTAATTCAATAAGTCTTTGATTAATTACAGGCATGTGCGAGTAAATATTCTCAAGATCCACGCATTTACAAAGTTCTGTTAACTCTGCTAAACCTTTCAGAGCTGTACACCTATGATATGATATTATAAATTTTGTTAGTAGATTTTAGAACATTTTTTTTTAATTAAATGTTAAAAAGTACCAATCAGAACTGCGAATATGCGATATAGCAATGTTAATGGCGTGTTCAGAAGAAGAAATAGAACACGAATCCACGTTTTTACTAGTAGACACTAGAGTCTCCTACAAAACAATGTACACAACAGACGAAAATTGATTTGAACGAGTGTATCTCAATTTTACCTGAGAGGTTTTGCCATCGACATCGGTATTACTGGCATTAAAATCACTGCATTCTGGTTTCGCGATCAATTTTTCCGATGATTTCCGACTAGAATCGGTCCCAAAACGCTGATCTATATAAGGGACCTTTTGTAAAGGCAAATTATGAATTCTTTCAATCACTTCGGCGGCTAACCTTTTAGGACTTAATGTTCGACCCCTTCTTGGAGATGGTATCAAATTTGTAAAAGTTCGAACTTCTGGAAGTCGATTTTTTTGTTCACTCGCTAATGTAGGAGCCATGAAATTTGACGATTTCTTAGTACGATCATTAGGGGAAGTATTTCTAGTACGATTACCTAAAATAAACTAAATTTTTGTAACCCCGGGGGATCTTCACAGACATGTATCGTATCAGGTAAAGGGATAAAATTCTAAAGATTTCTTGGTTAGTATTCTAATGAACACAATTACTTATTAAGATGGAAAATGGTGAGAATGAGATGTAGAGAAATAATAAGGGAAAATGAGTTAAGAAAAATAGGGGACTGAGGGAGTTCTCAGGGAGACATTGGCAAGGGGACTCCAAGTTATTTAGAAAGAGTATCAATGTCTTGGCTAGAGTGAGAACAAAGAATGAGTGTAGAGGGTGCAAATACTGGCTCAGAGAGATGGAACAGGAGGTATTAGTTTGTGATAGGGAGGCAGAATACCTAGGGCACGTGCTGAAGGGATGTGAAGGCAGAAGGACCATAGAAGTATGTGTGGAGGTGTTTGAGCTTATTAAAGAAAATATAAAGAAAGAGGAGACTATAACAGTTTTGTTTTTATCTTTCTTTCGCCTTTCGCTTTTGTTGGCCTAATATAGAGTCTTTTATAGGGACGGGATGGATATTATGCATAGAAGAGAAATGGGGTTGGAATTTAGTAGAAGGGGAGGGGAGGGGAGCAGTTATGTATTTTTTTTTTAAATTGTCAGAAAATTGAATTCTTTTGTATAGCCTGTAGAATAACTTGTTGTTTCAATAAAGTTTATGTACATAATTACTTACCACTTCCACCCTTATTTGAACTGCTCCGGAATTTAAAATGTCGCGATCTTTCGCCACTAGGTCGGCGTTCCTTTATCCTTTTGATTGTAAACCTGGACGCTTGGGGACGTTCCACAAAACGAGACTCGTCGCCGATATAATTCGGAATACCGCTAGGCTCAACGAAAGACTGACTTCTAAAGTCTTTGTTAAAGGGTATAATCGTTTTATTTGGAGCCATTGTAGTGTTGGATGTAACTAAATTACGCAATGGGGAAGTTTGCTGTAGAAACTGAGATCGATGTTCGGAAGTGCTCGTGATGGATTTGTTAGTCAGACTTTTCTTTTTCGAAAGGAACTGTTCTGTCAATGAATATTTCACAATTGGATTTTGCGACGTTTCGACCGTTTGTACCTGGACTTCCGCCCCTTTATGAGTACATCTGGTAATGTAACCCTTCCTTGCAAACGCAACTGTACTTTCTTTATTTACAATGGATTCATGGTCCCCTTTATCAGCTTGATCAATAACTGGTTCTTTGTTAACAATATTTGCTTCCGGTCCCGTTTGATTATGCTTTGGGGAGTTATTCAAACTGTCGGGAGACATTCCGTCGTTTTCTAATTTGGCAAGTTCTAAAATTGTTTTGCTGGTTTGTGTACAAATATTCTCTTTTTGATAATTTCTTGGAGACTGTGATTTATACGATAATTCATTGCTTATAAAAGAAATACTCGTTTTCAATTTTGAATTAAAATCAGCTTCCAAACCAGCCAGCGAGATATTTTTTAATGATTCTTTTAAGTTTTGAGAGTTGGTTGTTTTCGTCATTTCTGGATGTGAAAGGTAGAAATGATTAGAAAAAAAACGACTCTTAGACGGAATCTTCTTCGGCAAGCTAATAGTTTTATTAAAATTTATATCTTCATCGTTACCAATATTTTGTTCCTACAAATGAATAAATTTACAAATCACGAGGAACCGTTAGTACCCATGAAGATACCATGAGAAGGAAGCCAATTTTTCTAATCTTGGGGAAGTGTCAGAATGACAGTTTACTTAACATACTAAAACTTATTCTATTTGGCCTACTTGTAAGTGACACATTTATTTTGTAGGTAGGCACCTATCAAACAGATTGATTTTTCACTAAAAGTTGAATTCCAAAAAAATGGATAACGGAATATATATATAGTTAGAGGGTTGACGAACGTGTGATTAAAAAACATTCAGTGTTTTGGTACAAATTAAAAAAAAAACTAATTTGGAAATAAAAATTATTAATTAATTATTTGTTTTTTTTCTATGAGATTTGTAAACAAGATCAAAACCTAAACCACTAAAAAAAGTAAAAAACAAAGTAATAAAGTAGTTGTGGCGTATATCGCCTGGCCTTTACTGTTCAAATTAAATCTAGCTTGGACTAGATTAGACTAGACAATTAAAACAATAATTATCTAAAACATAATTTAAACAATGCACACTATAGGTACACAAGGAAAACTTTCCAAGTGTTCGATTTAACTTTACTTACCTACTGCTGCTACCGCACGTCAGTGACGCGAACTGACAAGGTCTTGCCCATACGCGAGCGCGGATCATTACTAACCGTTACGTACAATTGGCCCGTCTACGTACCAGCCGTTGCGAAGGTCACGAATAGGTATGCGTGTTTCGTCAGTTGACGCTTACAATAACTGAGCACGATAAAATAACGCAGCTGCCAAACTTCTCAACCATTGACGACTCGTTAGATGGGGCACTATTTGTGCACACCTTTTACACCCCTTGCGTTGTGATGCACTGTAGTGCCCCAAAAAAAAAAATAAAACTTCACAATAAACTTTTATATTAACATACACAGAATGTAGGTATCTAAAATAATCACATGCAAAAAATAATATAAAGAAGAGAACAACATTTTAATTAAGTATATATTCATTTGCTTACTTAACCGTATTGATACATCAAAAAGGAAAACGGGGTAGAAAATAAAAATAATTTTCAGTAACGCGGTCTAAATTAAAGCGTACGTCTTTCGACACAAAAAAAAACGATAGATATCCTTTTTAAACATTAAATAAAAACATATTCACACTTCGTAAACGAAATCGCCACTGTCAATTAAATCTTGATACATCAGTCTGTTAGCATCCAAATCGAATACGTTCACTCTGAGAGGGCTTCTTCTAATAATCTCGATTTTCTTCATCGTTTGTATATTTTCCGAAAGCTTATCGATTACTCTGCACATTAGATCATCGTCACCGTCTCGAGATAATTCCACCCCGTGTAATCCGGCTATGAAATGCTGCAAGGGAAAATCCAACCATTCCAATTTAATTTCTTTCACATTTTCAATTGACACGGTATCAAAATTGCCGAAGTCCACGAACCACACGTATACAAAACCACTTTCTAGCAAGTCCAAAGAATATATCTGAGCCCGATACCACGTATCATCCTCACTAAATTTCGCGATACATGCTGCATCCAGATAGAAATGTTTTAATGGAGGCTGCTTGTCCCCCTGGAGCTCCATTTCATGAGATATCTCGGAGAACCTTTGTTCGTCATTATCAGAAGAAAATTCAATGATTATTTTATTGTAATCAATCACACTGATGATTGCTGCTTCTACAGTATCGTCACTAGCAGCAGGCAATGGTGCAGAAGTGAATTTTCTCGCATTAATGACCGAATCTTTACCAGAAGATTCATCACACGAATGCTCTCTTACAATGATAACGTCTTCATCATCGTTGTCCTTGTCTTCTGTTTGATTTTGATTCTTTTTAAACCTCCTACTGGTCAAGTTCGAGCATTGTTCCAACATGTAATCATTTACGTTCTGCAAGTCGACAAAAAGTACTGCTGGAACGGTCCTGTTCTTCTTCCTGGAATTCCCTTTAAGGACTACCGTTACCTGTTTATCGACTATTGTACTGTGCAAAAAATCTAGATCAGAAGTAAGCCAAACGCTTTTTGCAAATACGTTGTACAAACAAACTTTCGAAGCTATTGCAGGAATGTCAGGGAACATTACCTTTGATCGTAAATCTTCATGTTTGCAATCTTCTTCGTTTCCATAATCTATCATACGTACCTTTATGGAGTCGTCTGAAAAACGATTTGAACTTTCAAATGCCACTGATTATTGTAACACTTGACTTACCTGTAATGTTAATTATTTTGCCTCGATACCAGCTGTTATTCATGAAGTACTTGACCGTGCACATTTGGCCGACAAACCACACGGTTCCCGAAGGTTCAGGAGAACAGTTATTGAAGACCTTTTTCATTTCGATCTCCATTTTTTTAAGTACGGGTTCGATTTCTAATTCGTGAAGATAAATGTGAGCATTGTTATCTACGAAAGTTGCGATTGCAGTGAACGAAGTTTTCGAAAATTCAAGTGGAGGCAACCAATCTGATGGAACTGACTCAACTGGGACAGGAAGTGAAGATCCATGGATGTCGTCTTCGATTTTGTTTTCTGGTTCTACAGAAGATGAAGATGCTGTGTCTTCCAGTTCCAGCTGAATCATTTTTTCTTGTGACTCGATCATTGCATTCCAATCTGCTGCTTCTTTTTCGTTGTTCTTCTTTTGACAAATTGGGGTGTTGTTTTCAGACAAGGACGTTTGAGGATGAGGAAGCGCTTTTTCTTCTGGAGCAACAGAAATGTTATCTTGTGACTTAGAGATGATCGTGCTTTTCAAGTTGGAAGATTTAGCGTCAGAATCTGAGGTAATTACTTCTTCCTCTCTCTGTTGTTTAATGGTCCCATGGAGTTTTCCCTCTTTTTTACGTGACTGGAGATTCTTCTTCTTATTGGAGTTCCTTCCACGTTTAGAGTGTTTATTTTTTTTATAATCCTTTTCAACGTTTTGTTTTATTTCAACATTATTTCTTCCTTCGCTTTCCTCATTGAAACGATTCAAGACTTGCTGCATCGCATTTTGTACTTCCTGTGGAACTTTTGTATCTTTATCAGTAACTTGCTGGGTTTGGGCAGGTTCCTTTTTGCATTTCAATGCTAGACCGTTTACGATTAGTAAATTATTGATCGAATGTAAGACGGCCTTTGATGGTTCCAGAGGACCTGCCTGGGTTATTTCTTGAAACCATAAGGTGATGGCTAACGATTTGTTAGTGAGATCAGTCTCTCCGCTCTTACTGATGAAAAAATTCTTCTCTTTTGCGACTAATTCCGTTAAGTATTCGACGGCCATTCGGGACCATTTATTCGGGTCACCAGCAGGTGTGATTCCTGACATATGACACCGAATAGCCCCGTTAGGAGTTCTTTTAAACTTGTCATCCAAAGTGTACACGTCTTTGGGACTGACTGTAATATGCTTGCCACCATCGCAGAGGAACACCTTGATCTTTTCGCCTTCTATTTCCTTTATAATGGCTCTATTAAAAGTTTTACTATGTTCATTGTATACGACACATAGATCTTCAAGTTCCCAGTTTGTTTTCTGTTTGGAATCGGCGGGATAATATTCTTGTAGCAAAATATGCAAACTACTTTGATATTCCTTAATGTTGTCGTCTTCCAGGGAGACGTATATGAGGTCTGGGCTTTCAGCTAGTAAAACCTTAACAGGTTTCTTGATGCCTCCTTCTTCACATGGCGGACTTGATTTACTCGGGTATTCGTTCGATGTGTTTCTACCCTGAATTGTTTTCATCAAGTCTAACGTGAACGCTGGTTGTGACTGTTTTTTGACAACTTCCTTGGTCCACTGCACTTTTTGTGATCTAAATAAAAAAATATTAGTCAGGGGAATGCAAAAACGTTGCTTGCATGCACTCACAGGTGCCCAGTGGAAATGGCAGCACCCTCTTGCACTAAAAGGGCGTTTATGCATAAATCATAAGTTGGAAAGACCTCAAAAAGCAGCACCTCTATCTCTTCAGGGTTTTTAACTACCATTTTAAGTTTTGTTTCGGACATTATGTATTTCTGAAGTATATTCATGCATTGCTCTAAGTGCATCACGTGAATGTGTGCAAGTTTTGTTTTAATGGCCTAAAACAGGGGTTAAACATGCACCACGAATCCTGGAGAAGCTGCAGAAAAAAATGGAAAAGAATATTACCTGACATTCCATAGGTAGAAAATTCTCCAGTAATCTTCGTACAGCTGTTACATTAACATTAATTGTTGCCCCATAATCTACCAAGTATACTATCACAGAACCTCGACCCATCAAAGTATCAACCACGTTCCCTCTAAACCATGTCGTTTTCCGTCCATTATTCCATTTAACAGCAACAGGTACACCTGTACGTTATTATTTCAAAATAAAAACAACTACACTTCGTTTATTTTCTGTAGCGATGTGACCTTCAGTTTGACCGGCGCAAAGTAGAAAAGAACAGCACTAGGCCAGAAAAGGAAGGAGACAACTCTTAACCGGTGAGGAGCGTATAATCCGTACAGTACTGCACGGAATAATTGACCATTTGATCCACTACAATTGCAATGCTCAAATGTGCTGTTATTGGTATCGATTACTACTGAAAATATCGACGAGATGTTNATAAATTTATGAGATATAATTATTATTAATTTATATTATTTAAGCACAAAGTTTCTTTCATGTTGTATTGGTCTTTTATCTTCTCCGTAAGCTCATCATTTCTTACACCAATCATCATGCTAAAGACAGGAACATTATTTTATTACACTTTTCTTAAGATCGCCTTACACATTAGCGGAATTATTGTCAAGTGTTACAAAAAGTCGCTGCTGCTTGCGGCGAGCTCGTAAGTTTTTGCCGCTGCTCGCAGCTTGCTAGGTAATCTCACCAAAAACTCGCTGCTGCTAGTGGCGAGCTCGCAAGTTTTTGTAGCTGCTTGCTCGGTAATCTCGCCGAAAACTCGCTGCTGCTAGTGGCGAGCTAGCAAGTTTTTGCCGCTGCTCGCAGCTTGCTCGGTAATCTCGCCGAAAACTCGTTGCTGCTAGTGGAGAACTCGTAAGTTTTTGCCGTTGTTCGCAGCTTGCACGGTAATCTCGCCGGTGCTCGATAATTTAGCAGTTGCTAATCCGAAAGTAACAGAATGGTCTTAAAAGGACGATGTTAATGACAATTAGACTTAGAATTAACAAAAAAATCACTAAACAATAATTCCGCTGAAGTACCTTCCTTAATCTTAATAAGTGAACATATTACCTGCGTTTGAGTGATGTAAGTAATTACTAGATTTTTTATATTGTTCGGGATGTTACTGGTAATTTATACTTAATTAGTAGAATTGTCAGGATTATTTAACTGCATAAAAGTATAAATAAAACATTCCTCATATAATAGTTAGACAATTCGTACGCATGCTAACGTTTTTGTTTGTGTCTATTATAAACGCGGGTTAATATTAATTATCAATTATTATTATTATTAATATAATAAACAATGTAATGTATTCAAAGCCTGTATAGTTTCCATGGCAAAAGCTTTGTATTTGATGAAGCTGACTGCACATAGAGGTACACTGTGATTAAACGACTGGATAAGCTTGAACCAATTAGTTTATATCCATTATAAAAGAGTGCAATTTTTAAGTAATTCTAGTCATTAAAATTAAGACGTAACATTAAGTCAATAACAACCTGTACAGGATGTTTCAACTTTTGCACAAAACATCACCGACTATTAAATCAATTAATAAATAACGTTTCTTATTCTATATTTGTTATTAATATTTTTAATCCGAGAATCTCTTGCAGCTCGCCGCGTTAAACTCATTTGCTTCTCAAAATTCATCAGGTAACTCATTTACTTACTATCACTTTTTTCAATTACAAACGTTAAATTATTAACAATAAAATGAGACCAGATGTAACCTTAAGATACATATTATTACTGAAACACTCTGTACATGTTTCCAATTGTTTCTGTATGAGTGTAATTACCCTTTGTAATTATTAGAATTAATTTTTGACATACCTATTTATAAACACTTGCAGTATTCTCAACGTAATAGGGAATCTATAATAATAATAGTAATAAAATAACTAGTTACACTTTTTTTCTAAGTACGCTTCAAGTGCTTTAATTTTGTGCTAGAGAAAAAATTACTAAGAAAAATAAAAAGCACATTTTAGTACATATTTAAATAATCGTAAACAATTTCCTTTTCTTACACCATGCAACAAATATCGTATTTATTATGTAGATGCCTAGTATTCTAAATCAAAATTTCTCAATAGCGATTCAGTAAAGGATTAGATTTTATAAGAGGGAAAAAAACAAGGATTTGTAACATTGCAATCTACTAGTCGCCTGGAATGTTAATTCCAGTTTAAAATTAATTAATATGATCCACTTATTCTAAAAAAAAAAATCAATTCGAATTTGCCACGTACCTTAGTCTTTCACTAAGCAATTGATCCTCAGCCTTATTACTAAATATTAAAAAATTGAAATGTATACATCAATAATAAAATGTTTTATCTCTTTTCTATATCAATTGGTACATACATTTAATGTACTTTTTCAACAGATAATGTAAATAAATCATGCAAAATTTTTCGATTGAGTAGCTTTTGCTTTTCTTATTCGAGCTTCTAGCTGTTTTGTACAAATATTAAAAACAATCTATTCATGTTAACTTGTCCTTTTAAAAGAACGATTTAGCTTTATTCTATTATATTATTAAGTGATTATTATTAAAACATGTACATATATATACTTATTATATTACCGTGTCATCGAATTTATTATTAAAAATCCATAAATGTACTTTTGTTGATACAAAAATAAATTATTAAAAATAACTAAACCTTTTTATTCCATTATTTTCTTTGGAAGAAACAATAACTGTCATCATCATCATCATAAGGTCGTCAGTCCTAAGACTGGTTGGACACGTACCTCCACTCTTTCCTATCTCGAGCTAAACTTTGCATTTCCCTAAAACTAGAACATCCCACATCCTTAACTATTTGCGAACAGTAATCTAATGTAGGTCTACCTCTACCCCTCCTAACTCCTGTTTCTGCCTCTAACATGTCTCTGACTAGACCTTCATGCCTGAGATGGTGTCCTAGCAACTTATCTTGCTTACAGTTCTTCCGCCCTTTTTTCCATCCTACTCTGTACAATTCTAGTTAAGATTTTTGACGCATGGGAAGTTAAGCTGACGAAATATGCTAGGGCACATTCTGAGAGACGAAGGGCTAATTAAAGACTTATTATTAGAAGATTGCTAGAGATGTCAGAGGCTCTTGTCTTAAAAAAATGCGAAGATTGGCTCAGGGTAGAAAAGAATTGTCAACCACTCTTCGAACTACACCCTCCACATATTATGAAGATAATGAACAAATTTTGTATCACACACTCCAAAAACAATCATTCGTTTTTATTCTCAATTTCTCTGTAACCCTTTAAACCAAAGCTCAGTAGCTACATGAGACTTACTACATCAACACTATCTAGCTTAGCATTCGGGATGACACCGGTTCTACTCCGGGCTCCAGCTTTGCTTAGTTTATCCAAATTTTCATGTAATTTTTTTCATTTTGCTATCTTCATCTTCAATATTTCATTCGATTCCTAATGATCTTCTATCATATCTTCCCACTATACTTTGCATCAACATGTAGTCATCAGTACCTCCTACTTGATACGATGATACCTTATGGTTTTCCTTTTTCTTTAATTTTGATCCTTGACTCTCACATAAGTTTCATGATAACGCCTCTGGTAATGCCTGTTGCAATTCTGTTGCCCCGGCCACAAGCTACCTGCTGCCTACCTACCATTCTACAGTTTAATGTAGGTATACGTAGGTGGACCAGCACTAGCTGTTGTCGATGTTGCTACCGATTCTGTACCAGGAACTTCGAATGCAATATAGGCCACGTAAACACGCGTTCACAAGACTACATCCATTCAATTTGGCACAAGGAAAATCAATTGAGTTGTGAACAGGCCGCGTTTGTAGTTCCATAACCGACATTTGTTCGCTCATTCAGAATATTAAACAATCATCCAGAGAGATAACGCAATTTTCTTTCGGGGATGGGGATGGGGGGATCGAAAGAGGAGGTCTCCCCCACCACTGTACCATAAAAAGTTCATGACGGTCTCACCCCCATAAAAAGTTATAGGGATTCGAAGTTAATAAATATGCCAATTTTTATACATTTCTAGGCATGTAAATATTTATATAGTCATTCTTAAACAATATTCAAAGGTAAAACTAATGGAAAAATACATAAAAATATTGAGA
>NW_020438876.1:442023-447157 GCF_000699045.2 Agrilus planipennis | reverse complement strand
ATCCACTACAATTGCATTGCTCAAATGTGCTGTTATTGGTACCAATTACTACTGAAAATATCGACGAGATGTTTATTTATATTTGAAGACATATTAAAGGCTTTAACGCTTGTTTTCGACTCGCACTACTATTCATGATTGAACAAACTTTTGGCGGGTACTGTATGAAAAAGTACGTTTAATGAACAAGAGTCGAGAGTATAATGAGCTTTTTTCTCCCTACCTAAGATTTTGCCAGCGCGCATCCAAGACATTGGAAGGGGCACATCGCTAGAGAAAGTAAACGAAGGATAATACCTTACCTTTTTCTGGTACATAAATAACATTTGATTTCGGTTTGGATTCGTAATATTTTTCAAGTTTTTCACTAAGGGCTTCTATTTGGTGGTAAAAATCAGCCTAAAACCTAACATGCGTCGATGCACTTTATAAGAATTACTTAATTTTACGTACAAACTGAACGAAAACATCCAATTCTTCTGTAACATGTGACAATATCACGACCAGTTGGTCATCAGTTTTAAACGTGTTCGGTTTTCTGAACATTCTAGTCTTCATATGATTGGGCTTCTAAAAAAAATAATACAGAACATTAATGACCAACATTCCTTGGCCAAAAAGTCTGCTTCGTCTTACTTTTCTTTCGACAGGCGGAGACTTACAGTATGTTATAGCATATCCCATGTACAAAAGGGCTTCCCTTACCGACGTCGTATCACCATCAACAGAAATTGATAGCAAATCAATTTCATATATTCCATCGCTTTTATTTTGAGTAGTCATGATTACTCTCCTATTATTCCTTAAATGACATATTTATTGAAAATTGAAACTCCTGCTATGTTTTTTTCTGTATTTAATATATATATGTGTTTACCCAGTCAGTATTTGTGCCATTAAAGTCACTGCTTTCGTCTCCCAGGTGAGATCGTCTTTTGGAAATAAATTAAAGAGTTTACACTCGATGGCAAATGGAGCCACACGCGCCAAATCCGGGCTGATGCCCATTATTCTAAAAGCCAATTAAAATCTCAAACCAAGCAATCAAATGTATATTAAATATGTTACAAATTCCGTTTGATGGGCTCCACATTTCCGTAATCAATAAAGAACACACTATAAACGTCGTCGTCTAGTCTGCTAATAACTCTACCTCTACACCACTGTTGATTGCCTTTTTGATCATACCTCACGAGGTATATGTTATCTAAAGCAAAAATTGGTCAAAACTACTTGGAAAGTATACACAAACACGTAACTTACTTATTTTCACTTCCTTTATTAAAAAGTGGCAGTTATTTTTGACGTACACATTTATGTCTCGAATCATATTCTGTATCGCTTTCGAGCTACGATAGAACTGTACAAAAAATGATTGAGGAGAATTAATATGGGTCACAATAACTGATTCCTTTTGATCTGTAATCAAATTGTTTCGATAAAGTTAGAAAACACTTCAACACAACAAAATTTTACCACCACAGCGACGTTGTCTTTCGTTATTATACGTTTTATCAGTGTCTGTTGTTGATGCGCTGTCACTAGACAGATACACTTCCGAGGCATATAAATCTGATTTTTTCCTGTCTGGCGTAGAAACTGAAGCAAAATTTAAAATTCTTTAATTACGAAAAGAGCAGAGAGCAATGTTGCGGCGAGCCTAAATTACGAGACATACAGTAAGGCGAATCCCTGATCAGTCTCGAAGCGGAGGGTACGCGGCGAGTCGCATTTCGGACTCGCAGCAGGTAACGTATTATGCGGCGAGTCATTAACGAGTTTATTTATCATTTTTCACTTACATAAAATATCATCGTCAGATCTGTCTCCGAAACTACTAATAGATGAACTCAACACAGAACCTTCTTCAACACAAAAATCTTCAGGAAGTTCGTCGGTGGTAATAAGTTTGTATTTTGTAAGTTCAGGATTTATTATGGTAAAATTATCTTCTATTTTATTTAAAATATTTTCTCGCACTCGAAATCTGTAAAATTAAAACACCGTAATCGTATAGCGTAGGTACAATTAGTGTTTTGTGCGTCTCTTACTGAAGTTCCTCATCAGTGATAACTTTCTCTTCTACAAAATGGCACGGCAGTTTGATCGAATTTTCCAACTTTTCAGTTATTAAACTCATATTAATTTTCTTCGCGTTATGAGGCGACAAAGCGCTATTCGCTATCCCAACCAGATTCGTTAACTGCATAATATTATGAGATAGCATTTGATTAATGTTTATCAAATCAGTTGAACAATTCTTATTAGCCGTTGATGCCTCCGCTTTCAATCGATACTCGATCGTTTGCAGTGCAGCATGCAAATTAGCAAAATAAGAACTTATTTCTTGTTCTAACTTGGTCGTAGAAGCTCCCAACTGGCTTCTTTGCATACGTTTATTAATATTCTGAAATCGAAACAATAACATTCACAATGCTGTGCACAAAACTTTGAAAAGGGAAACAAATAATTCTGACAAATTGGTAAAAGTTTAAAAGGCCGTCGCTTCCTAACGTTTCGCTAGAACGAGGGGCAAGCTTCTTCAGAGATTCTTCCATCTCTGGTGCTGGATGTGGAAACTCGCCACTCCACGAAGGCCCGAATTAGGACAGTATCAGTTCATAAATAATTCTCTTTTCAAAAAGAAAGCACTTTTCTTTAGTTTAATTTAAATTACACAATTACACTGATTTTACGTACTTACAATTGATTTTTTGGCAAGTAAACATGTACTTAAATCTTACATTATATTTACCAACAGTAACCTTCGACAGCATTATGAGACTTTTTCTCATCGAATAACAAATATTAAAATAATCGGACAATGTTGATGAATATGCCGAGGACATCGCAGCAATCTATTATTATTTGCCTTACCTACACACTGACAGACGCCCATAGACAATGTCGTTATTAATTATTAAAAGCTCTTAAAGTAATTAATTAAAAAACTATTTTTAGTTTATTGAATAGTTGTTATTAATTCAAAAAACATTGGACTCATTTTGTGGATGCTATTATTATTCAAACGAAAATGTGCTAAAATATTCTTATTATTATGGTTCTAAAATTGACATAAATACTTATTTCAACATTACAGTATAAATTACTTTAATTACTTGTTATAATTTCAGAAGTTTTTTACTTTTTTTGCAACTAAGTGACTAGAAACGAAGCGAACACTTTATTATTCTGAAATTATTAGAGAACACAATACGCAGTTATATTTCCCATTACGAGAACATCCTCAGGAGTGAAAATATATTAAAATCTTTTAATAAAAAATTGTGAAACAATTCCAAGTGTAACTTTCTATGTTTTCATGAATCATTTTCTAGATCTGCAGAATTAAATCAATTAGCGAACAATGAAATGGTAGGCTGACAATTTATCATATCCACTGTACCATGACGAAATCAATCGATCACTAATAGTAATATCGATTGACCACGTGCCAAGTAAGGCACGATCATACCTTCGTTACTACTGCTTGGATAGTATAATGTAACTGTACAACTCTTCGAATTGCTGCAACAGTTAGCAAGCGGGCAATTAAATTGAAATAGATGAGTTTTCATCTTCACGCTAGCAACGGTGATCACCTTGATTTATTACGTCACAAGCGATCTCATCTCTTTCACGAGAGCACAGCCAGAAGACACCAGCAGCCGAAGGTTTGTGTGGTAACCAACCGTGGTACCACGCGACAAGAATAAGCGAAATCCAGTTACCTTACTTGCTTTTACCCAGATTGTAGCTTGCAGTTAGTTTTGCAATTGTTTTTAGCATGTACAGTTGTTATTCTTTACGAGCAATAGTGACCGTGGCAATATTAATTGACGTATGTCTATCAACTGATTCCGGTAAGTAACATAAAATTAGTAAAACAGTCCAATAAAAATTTGTATAAGTAAATAAATAGCAGTACAAATTTTATTTTACCGACCGGATATAAATAATAATCGTATACATATATGTGCTGTTAAGTATTTGTTGTGTATAATAATAATAAATAGCGTTCGCACTTGCTAAGAAATGGTGTCAAATCGAGAGGCATTGTATAGAAAGCAATTAACATAAAAATGCGCAAAGCATTGACATTTGATTTTGAAACTAAATTAATAACTTACGCACTGATATATATTAAGTGGTTACTACGTTTATAGCCCAATTAATTTGTGTCCAATGTAAAAGTTTTATTTATTTGAACAAAAATTCATAAACGCACACATATTATTGCATATAGATATATAATAAAGTTGCTTTTGTCAATGCCGATTGGAAGTAAAGTAAAGGTCACGGATGTATGTACAAAACAGAAACATGTTTTTGTTTTATGTTTATTTTAAAAATTAAGGCAATGAAGCTATAATTTTGACTAATACCCAAATATATCCATAAACTGGACAGGTACTGAGAAATTTTTTTCACTTTTCGGATGTTTGGCACATCATTACAATCTCGCTAGGTCACCTCTTAGCAGAGCCCTCGGAAAGACTGCACCTAAATATCTGGCCGCTAATATTAGATATTTAAAATTGATCAAATAAAATTGCTACAACGATCAGTGAAGTTGTTTATTGGGTCCAGGCATTTTAGAACTACCCTTTATAAAAAATATACCTAGTACACAATTAAAGTTTTACTACAATCAATAGTAGAACATTGCTAGTGTATAATGGTGCAATTCCTTGTGAGGCATTCGATAGGTATATATTTAAATTAAAACATGCTTGCCAATAAACAAAACAGTAAATACCTGCATAAATATTCTCGATGGCAAACTGTTTCAAAATAAAAATGCAATAATTAAAAATGACAAATAATTATTTAAAGAGACTTATTAGTTATTACCTAAGCGGTTGCAGAATCGCTAATTTATGAAGATTAATAGAAAAATAACAATACCTACCTGACAAATACCAAACAATTTTTACTAATAAACAAAAACGAATTAATTTGCTACTACACAAACATATTCTGCATCATAAAATTAATAATTAACTGACGGACTTTTAATTGGTTTATTTTTAATAAACAGAAGTTGTTGTTACATCAGACTTTTAGAAAAGCTTCAAAACAATGTTAATATCTAAGACCTGCAGTTTAATATCTAAATATAAAAATGATTCAA
>NW_020438876.1:421086-441960 GCF_000699045.2 Agrilus planipennis | reverse complement strand
TATATATATATATATTATAGGTATTGTGGCTACAGTAAAAAGCAATTTCGCCAAAATAAAATTAATAATAGTTTCGTAGATGTAGATCTGCTACTGATATAAATTCCTAGGTGTGCTAATAGTTACATAGTAACTTTTGCATATGTATGTACTTAAATAGATATAATATAGGTAAATAACCACTTACACATATGTATGCATACGTATAAAGATACGTGCAGACATTAACAATGTGGTACAGCGGTTTGGTTTAGAAAGTGCCCATTGGGTACGGTAGCTATACGCATCATTCAACATCACGATGACTCGTATATATAACTTTATAATAAACATGAATGGAAGGCAAAAAAAAAGACGAAAAACAAATTCGTATGCACGTAATATTAATAATATTTATTAGTAATTTCGTCCATGTGAAACTTGGGTTATAATTATGATCAATAAAGAAAATCACTTTTGACGACCACCCTTTCAAGTCCAATTGAAATGGGTTCAGTCATTTCAAAGATTAGCCTGTAGAAACAGACCCCCATGCAGACAAAAATTTTTTTAAGACTTCAATTTTATTTATATTTATTGATCTAGTTATAACAGTCAACACATTTTCATTAAATCATAATTATTTTACGCTGTTTGTTTGTATCTCTTCAAATATTTACGATTTTTTTTCTAGCATTGCATATTTATATGTTTTTACGTAATATAAAAATAAATTAGCATGTTATATGCTTGCTTGAATCCCAAATGAACTTGATCTTCAAATTTGAATGTCTTTTTAGCACAAATCGTTCAACTCGTCTAGGCCAAAACATAAAATGCATAAAGATTTTAACCGCAACTCAATACATTTGCAATCAGTTTCTTATATTTAAAATTGCTTAATTATACCTCTGCCTAACATTGACCCAACCACGTATTTATATAATAAAGGAATTACGTAATTAGGTTCGATTCAGAAACGCTCTGTATGGGTGACAACACCATACACAATGGCACAGTTTGTCAAATATTTCTTGTCTTTTCCGAAAGACCTAACCTTAAAATAAAAAATATGTTTCTATATGATTTAATTCAGCGAATTCTAGTGCGACATTTTAATTACTATTAATTCATTATGCATAATAAAATGTCACAATATTCGACCACGGTTAGGATTTAAAAATTGTTTCATCATTTTTTTTGTGGGACAAGCCATTGTTTCTTTGTCATTTCTTAGAATTCACCTACAGTCACTGTAAACTATTAACGCCCACATATTTAAGACAATAGAAAGTTACCTAGAGAAGACACCAATAACAAAAAAAAAAACAAAGAAGAAAATAGTTCGCGAAATTTTAAACTTGTAGATAGTTGTACCTGGAACGTCATATGAGTGAAAGGTAGTGAAGAAATGAATTACATTCTAATGCACTGTTCAGAAATCGTGAGAACAAATGACAATCAACTATTTATAATTATACTTTCCTTTCAGATGCAAGAGTAAGAAAAAAGGAGACGAAATTCCCTCCTCCACAGGACGACAATTATGACTATTCAGATGAAAGAAACAATCAGCTAACGAATATTGACACGCCAGTAGGATTTTTGAGTCCATCCGTGCAAGAATATTTAGAACTTGGAAAGGCAATCCCAGGTATGCTTAATATACACAATATACACAGAATAACTATGCAACAAGAAACTTTTCAAGTCACAAATGTGACCACATGAATGTCCAATAGCAGTTAAAGGTAATGCCAGATGGGAGAACAAAAATCAATCAAAATGATTGTAAGCATTTGCGCCTTTTGGCCGCTTGTACACTTGACCAATTGTGGCCGCTTCTAGAAGCGAACACACCACGGCCATAGGAGCCACAAGCAGCAGCTTCTCGCCACATGAAGCTACTCGTTTTCCACCTTAAACGTTTAAAAGACTGTCGCTCCTCGCCGTTTAAAGTGGAATGGTTTTAACATATTAACATTACAATACCCATGTGGTAGTGACCGCAAGCACACTTGGCCAATTGTGGCCGCTTCTAGAAGCAAACACACCACGGCGATAGCTGTAGTCTATTCGGGCCACAAGCAGAAGATTCTCGCCGCATGAAGCTACTCGTTTTCCACCTTAAACGTTTAAACACTGTCGCTGTCCGCCGTTTAAAATAGAATGGTTTTAACATATTAACATTACAATTCCCATGTGGTAGTGCCAAAGACAGGAATGGGAAAACAAAAGCAATCATATTAATTGTGAACGTTCTGTATCTTTAGACCGCATGCACATTTGGCCAATTGTGGCCGCTTCTAGAAGCGAACACACCGCAGCGATAGGAGCCACAAGCAGCAGCTTCTCGCTACATGAAGCTTCTCGTTTTCTACCTTAAACGTTTAAAAGACTCTCGTTCCTCACCGTTTAAAGTGGAATGGTTTTAACATATTAACATTACAATTTCTATCTGGTAGTGCCAAAGACAGGGCTAAATGGGAAAACAAAAGCAATCATAATGATTGTGAACGTTCTGCGCCTTTTGGCCGCATGCACATTTGGCCAATTGTGTCCGCTTCTAGAAGCGAACACACCGCAGCGATAGGAGCCACAAGCAGCAGCTTCTCGCCACATGAAGCTACTCGTTTTCCACCTTAAACGTTTAAAAGACCGTCGTTCCTCGCCGTTTAAAGTGGAATAGTTTTAACATATTAACATTACAATTTCCATCTGGTAGCGCCAAAGACAGGGCTAAATGGGAAAACAAAAGCAATCATAATGATTGTGAACGTTCTGCACCTTTTGACCGCAAGCACACTTGGCCAATTGTGGCCGCTTCTAGAAGCGAACACACCGCGGCGATAGGAGCCACAAGCAGCAGCTTCTCGTTACATGATGCTACTCGTTTTCCACCTTAAACGTTTAAAAGACCGTCGCTCCTCGCCGTTTAAAGTGGAATGGTTTTAACATATTAACATTACAATTTCCATCTGGTAGTGCCAAAGACAAGGCCAAATGGGAAAACAAAAGCAATCATAATGATTGTGAACGTTCTGCGCCTTTTGACCGCATGCACATTTGGCCAATTGTGGCCGCTTCTAGAAGCGAACACACCACGGCGATAGGAGCCACAAGCAACAGATTCTCGCTACATGAAGCTACTCGTTTTCCACCTTAAACGTTTAAAAGACCGTCGCTCCTCGCCGTTTAAAGTGGAATGGTTTTAACATATTAACATTACAATTTCCATCTGGTAGTGCCAAAGACAGGGCCAAATGGGAAAAACAAAAGCAATCATAATGATTGTGAACGTTCTGCGCCTTTTGACCGCATGCACATTTGGCCAATTGTGGCCGCTTCTAGAAGCGAACACACCGCGGCGATAGGAGCCACAAGCAGCAGCTTCTCGCTACATGAAGCTACTCGTTTTCCACCTTAAACGTTTAAAAGACTCTCGTTCCTCACCGTTTAAAGTGGAATGGTTTTAACATATTAACATTACAATTTCTATCTGGTAGCGCCAAAGGCAGGGCTAAATGGGAAAACAAAAGCAATCATAATGATTGTGAACGTTCTGTACATTTAGACCGCATGCACATTTGGCCCATTGTGGCCGCTTCTAGAAGCGAACACACCACGGCGATAGGAGCCACAAGCAGCAGCTTCTCGCCACATGAAGCTACTCGTTTTCCACCTTAAACGTTTAAAAGACTGTCGCTCCTCGCCGTTTAAAGTGGAATGGTTTTAACATATTAACATTACAATTCCCATCTGGTAGTGCCAAAGACAGAAATGGGAAAACAAAAGCAATCATATTAATTGTGAACGTTCTGTATCTTTAAACCGCATGCACATTTGGCCAATTGTGGCCGCTTCTAGAAGCGAACACACCGGACGATAGAGGCCACAAGCAGCAGCTTCTCGCTACATGAAGCTGACGGCAGCCACTCGTTTTTCGGCCCTATCTTTTAAACATTGTCGCTCTCCACCGTTTAAAGTGATAAACGTTATTGATGGGAGCTCTAAAATTTTAATTTAATTGCAACATAAAATACATTCCGTTTCCGTTACAATAAATACTGAAAAAAATATACTAAAAGTTCCGATGATTCAAAATGAAGTGTCAATAAAGAAAGTAAAACAGTTTTATGTTTCAGGTCGGCCAGGAACTGATTATCCGGTACTAGGAACGATTCCATATACGAACTTTTACTGCGATAATCAGCCGTTTCCGGGATTCTTCGCCGATCCGGAAACGCGGTGTCAAAGCTGGCATTATTGCGACATAGACGGTCGACAAACGACCTTTCTATGTCCAAATGGGACCCAATTTAACCAGTTTGTGTTTTCATGCGATTGGTGGTTCAACGTCAGATGCGAACTGAGCAAAAAGTAATTTCTTTTTTTAGCATTCCACAACACTACATCATTTCCAAAGCTTAAAAAGTTATTAAAAAGCTTTACGAATATGACAGACAATAAATAAGGGAGAAAGTACCTTCGGTATTATCTAAATATGTTCAGTATAAATCGAACAAGTTTACGTTTAAGTATAAACAAAGGTAGCCGAAGCGTTCAAGTATATTTTAAAGTCGGTCTCATGCTTGTAAATACTATTACGGGTCGATGCAACCTTATAAGGTTTATTAAATAGCAAACTTGTTAAAAACATATTATACAGTATGGTTAAAAATAATAAATAAAAGTCAGTTTCTATAAGCGAAGATAGCTCCTTTTTTTCGCGATTTGATAACGCGAAAACGATCGCCATTTAACTGCCTCTAAATTGCAGTAATTAAATTAATGAAACGTTATTTCCGTCCGCTTTAGTTGTCAGTAAATGGCAAAAATGGTTACATTCCTTCTAGGGCTCGTGTCATAGTCTAAATACCGCACGTCCATTACAGAGCTTTAAATTACAATTGATGCGATACGCCGAACTTTATACGAAGAAAACAGAAGCCGCAAAATACTAAAATTTTATGTACCTACTAGAAATACGTTCAATATCACAAAAAATATAAATAAGAAATGGATTATTTCATATAACACACAAGACTTTTATAAGTTTCTAAATTATTCTTGACAGTTTCGCATAATAACTATTTCACCTGACGAAGTTAGAGCGTTGCGAAACGATCGCAACGAACAATAAAACAACTGCTTTTAAAGTGCTTTATCGATTTGATCGGCAATTCATTGAGATAATCTAAAGCGTGCCGATGAGATCTAATAAAATCGATAGCTTCGATAAATTACTGATGAATAACTTGAACTGCTCTAAATAAAAGTTACTTTCAAACTTATAAAAATCCTTTCTAATTAGGGAATTACAACATTTAAGTGTGAATACAGTGAATAATTCAAATATAGAGTAAAAAAACAACATTCGCTCCATAGAAGGCCAATTGTCAAGATAAAAAAAAATACATTAGAACAATATGTCCATAATAAAATAAGATAAATTCGTATATGTAACCAATTAAAACCAGTAAAACAGAAAAGTTAATTATAACTCCGATNCTAAAATTCTGTGCCTGTCAACTAGTTTAACCTATTACTGTTCACGATCTAACATTCTTAGCTCTGGTCTCCTAAACATCTTCTGCCTGTCAACTAGTATAATCCATTACTATTCACGATTAAACTGTCCTATTGTATATTGTATATTGTATAATGCCTTAATAAGACCCTATTTGCAATTTATTGTAATTTGTTTATACATTAACCCATTCTCCTTCAGTATTTAAGATAGCACACTTCTGCAAAAATTATCTAGCTATTAATTCCTGCTTATTTTTATTATCAGATTGTATCTAATCAACGCAAGATTATATGGAAGGCCTAAAGTGGATCCAGCTCAACCTCATCGTTCAATTACAAGAGAATTACTGGAAAATATATTCAATGATGAGTAAGTTTATGAAAAATTTACTTAAAACCCAGTGCCACATAAATATTGTTAATTCATTATCAATCGCTCTTTGTTACTAGAACATAAAGTTTATTGTAACTGTACGATCTTATTATTATGTATTTCGTAAATTATAAAAATAAAGCTTGACAGTGAAGTCTGCTAACGAAGAACGCCAAAATAAGTACTTAATAAAGCTCATTTAATAATAAAACAATTAAGGAAGATAATATCCAAAGTCACGCATATGTTTTCCTGAAAAAAAATCGGTTCATCTACATGATTCTCTTACAACTCTTAAGTTACCACCATTTCAAAAGAAAATCCCAATATCTTTATTTACCGTATTTTCTCGTATAATAATTATAAGTATGCATACACAATGTTAAGATATAAACCATGTATATGTATTTATAACCTTAAGTTCCTAATTTTAGATCACCACCTGTATATTAACTGTTTTTAAAATGTAAAATAAAGTAATATGTTAGTATTTTATTTATGACTAGTGACCCGCCTCAGCTTCGCATGGGTGCAACGCTGATACTAAATATATTTTTGTTTTGTTTCGATTATTATCAAAAAGGGGAAATCTTCAAAAGATACCCCCTGAACNGGGAGCTTTACTACTTTAATAATAATGCAAGAAGTATCTTGTTATCTTAATCCTAAATAATGCAACTACAAAAAAAATAATAGAATAAATCACTAACTCTGTTTCAACATACATATTTTTAATAAAATCAATACATTCGACGTAAATACTTTTGGTCCAATCGGCTTTTATCAAAAAACTAGCGACCTGTCCCAGCTTCGCACGGGTGCAATGCTGATACTAAATATAGTACAGAATGTCTTTATGTACAACTGGCCCCCCTGCCGGTACCGCCGCAACCGCTATGTCCCTGCATTTTAAGTCTGTAATATCTTCGAAAATATTCATTTAAATTACATGCTGTAAAGGGCCATATTGATCTATATTAAATGCACAATGTATTTAAAAGTACTTAACTGGATAAGAATTAATGCTGTATTGGCTACAATCGCTTCGTAAATAAGTCATTATTTCTCATAAAAAGTAAAGGATAAAATGGTTATTGTGGGTTATCCCTAAGAGATAGACATATACCATCGCAGACTTTTTTATAGACCCTTTTAAGATGTACAGTATTGTAGTACATTATTTTGATCTATCTCGTAGGGTTCAGCCAGCGTTTGCAATGTAAGCGCAAAAATGTGTTTATTTACGACACCACATTAGAAACCTCTAAAATTATCAGTGTTTCCCTATTATATTATGCATGTATTATACATATAAACCTTCCTCTTGAATCACTCTATCTTTAAAAAAAACCGCATCAAAATCCGTTGCGTAGTTTTAAAGATTTAAGCATACATAGGGACAGACAGCAGGAAAGCGACTTTGTTTTATACTATGTAGTATATTAGTGTTAACACAATACCTATAAAAAGATATACATTTAAAAAAAACAAACAAAAAGAAATTGCATTTGAACAATAATTAAGTTCCAATTCCAATTGTAATTAGTGTATAGAAAACTTACATGTTTAATTATTGACACTCACCGAAAACGATTAATTTTTGAAAGAAATAGAAGCTCATTTTGGCCTGTAGAAAACCAGTGGAACATTTCAACACCAGCACTAACACAAACTTCCACTTTAAGATGATCTACACCATTAAATGGATAATAGAGAATGAAAGCAAACATTTTAAGAAAAAACTGACGAGCTTTAGTATTATTATCGCACTCTTTATCGACGCAAGACGATCGTATATAAGAAAGATATGCATATGGCGTAGAGCAAGGGGGCCTGATGACATGGCAATGTCAGGAAAGCGAACAATAATCGCAAGTAGTGATAAAAATTATTTATAAGACCACACAAAGAAATATTCGTAGTTATATACGAGGGCTCAACAGAAACTAAATATGTTAATGTGTTATGAGTTAGATAAATTAATTGCACAACTGAAAAACCCTTTGTATAACGAGCGAGATGATAAATAGTCAGTATGACTTGAAGGTGTATCAATTGCACCTTGCGCACAGGTAGAATCTTTTCCAACATACATAAATTAAACGCAAAGTAGTTCCTGATGCACTATACATTCCGCAGAGAAGTTTCGACGACAGAATAACAAATCAGTTGCTTGACTGATTTCCCCAGAGCAAACAGTCATACGAATCTCAATTAGTAGACCGAACGAGGGCTACAAACATGACGAACTCAATATCAAATCCAATATTCGAGAACAATTCCAATTAGTAGAGCCACTTGGCGTTTTCCGAATTATTATCACGACCGGAATTTCATATGGGGGTAAACAATGCACTTTTCATCTTTGCCACGAACCTGCTCGCTCTTTCAACTCGTTCACTCTAGCACAACATGCCATACCGACATGCCGATTGATCTAACGCATCCTTCAGATCACACAATTTCAATCAATACGCGTAATTAACGAGGACATCCAGTCAAATATTGATAAATCTGTCAACTACTTCCAATACAGAACATCCGCATTTATAAACAGGAACATAAATATGCTGTACAAAATAAAATACAGTACAAAGTATCTATAACGAAACACTATATGAAAATATGTCGCTTTCAACTATTAGTATACACAATCTAATATCATTACTATCCTTTCGCCTAGTCTCCTAAAAATATATCGCATGTCAACTAGTTTACCCATTACTTTTCATGATCTAACTTTCTTAACTCTGGTCTCCTAAAAACCTATTGCCTGTCAATTAGTATAACCCATTACTATTGACGTAAGCCCTCCTAAAATTCAGTGCCTGTCAACTAGTTTAACCCATTATTATTCACGATCACACTTTCTTAGCTGTGGTCTCCTAAAAATCTTCTGCCTGTCAACTAGTATAATCCATTACTATTCACGATTAAACTGTCCTACCTATGCTCTCCTAAAATTCTGTGCCTGTCAACTAGTTTAACCTATTACTGTTCACGATCTAACTTTCTTAGCTGTGGTCTCCTAAAAATCTTCTGCCTGTCAACTAGTATAATCCATTACTATTCACGATTAAACTGTCCTACCTATGCTTTCCTAAAATTCTGTGCCTGTCAACTAGTTTAACCTATTACTGTTCACGATCTAACTTTCTTAGTTCTGGTCTCCTAAACATCTTCTGCCTGTCAACTAGTATAATCCATTACTATTCACGATTAAACTGTCCTACGTATGCTCTCCTAAAATTCTGTACATGTCAACTAGTTTAACCTATTACTGTTCACGATCTAACTTTCTTAGTTCTGGTCTCCTAAACATCTTCTGCCTGTCAACTAGTATAATCCATTACTATTCACGATTAAACTGTCCTACGTATGCTCTCCTAAAATTCTGTGCCTGTCAACTAGTTTAATGTATTACTATTCACAATATAACTTTCTTACGTCTGATCTTAAAACCTATCGTCTGTCAACTATAAATGATTAATCGATTGCTACTTACGATCTAAATTTCTTACACCTAGTCAAATTATCTGTCGCTGGTCAACTAGCTTAATCCATTATTATTGACGTTCTTAATGTGCTACGTCTAGTCCCTTCGAAGAATGTCGCATGTCAAATAGTTTAGCCATTGACGATTTAACTTTCTTGCATCTCCCTTTCATGTAGACATTACTTAAGACTAACTGTTTTTCCTTATAACTAGCCCATCAGAGTATAGATATGACCAAAGTAAAGCAGCAGGAAAATCTCACAAGGAGAAACCTTCTATTAACAATCTTATCTCTTTATCAGGAAAGAAAATGTTAACGAAGAAAATTCAGTCAAATTTACAAAAGTTTGGTAGACCAATTGTCAAAATAGTTCTCTTCAACTCAATCCATTACGAATTCTTAAAACTTCGATCAATTTTCATCCCTTCAGCCTTCATTAATATTAAAACTAGTAGATCAATGTAATTTAATAATTTACAAAACCATTATATCCAGATTACCGTCAATTTAAGAATTATTATTCACGTTTCCGAATCCAACAAGTAACTCCGAACGATTATTATGTCGAGGTGTAAAATTTTCCAGCCACTTGCATACCAAAATCACTCTAGGGACAAACTTGTGCAATGGACGTGGATGAGATGGACTTAACAAATTAAGCGCGTCGGGAGAGTTAATTTAATTCAATCAGTTGGCACACTCGCTGCTTACGCTCGGCATATCTGGAAGGCATTAGAATGAGAGTAATCCAGTACGATCTCTTTGTCTGCGAGAGTTTGAAAATTTATTCGGTCATTCGATCTCGAAACCAAGTTTAATTAAGCAAAGAAGACTTTTCAATCGACGCGACGCCTCAAATGGATCCTATCCGGTTTACGGAATATGTGTTTATCAACAAAAGGTGTTTCACCATCAAATCTATCATTTTGTTTAGTTTCTTGCCTACTACACACTAATCAAATTCTTGAAAAATGCAGAGCATCAAAAATCTTCATTAATGAATTTATACTCACTAATACCTATTAATCACTAATTAACCACAATAAATGTCGATTATACGAACTAAGCAAGTCAAGGAGGTTCTTCATCGAATTCCTTAGTCAACGAAATGGTGGAGGCGCAGGACACGGTCTTTCATATGCTGCTGTGTCTTGTGCTAGGTGTACACAACACTAATAAGAGAACAAACCAAATACGTAATATCCACAAAATGTATTTTGCTTACGTATTATAACGTAATATTATTGCCTGTCAACTAGTTTAATCCCTTAGGATGAACAATGAAATTTTCTATGTCTTATCACATGAAAACGTATTGCCTGTCAACTAGTTTATCACATTATTATCTTTTTTTATAAGTTTTTATGCAGAAATGACAAAATCTGCATCTTTTAGTACTGTAGCGAGCACGAGTGTGTTTGTGTGCGATAGGGCACACGTGTGTGTGAACGGCGTATCGATTCGCCAACTAGCAGCGGGTGCATTTCTTCATGTGTGCCGTATTTGTAAATTTGTGTGTCGTACCTGCGTTCTGGGAAAGCAGTTAAACAGTTCAAAGAAAAAAATAAACCATCCGGATGTTTCGAGAAGGCTCCCGAAAGTAAACAAAAGAGTATTTAAAGGAAGAGACGATCGCCGAGAAGCGAAGTAATAAATTGACCGTTGCAGAAGTGAATTCAGAAATAAATTGACAGTGATAGCAGTGAAATAAATAGCGCAGTGAATAGTGATATATTAATAATTAGTGTAAATAAATAGTTTTTGTCATTATCAGTCTTGGAAGTTAATTTTGTTAAACCCACGAACATTACAGTACCATAAAATCGGTAATCGTGTGTGTATATATATTACAGATAGTAATGAGAACGCAAGTTATTTGAACCTTTACGAGTTTCTGTTGCAATTGTTTGTAATTATCTTGCGAACGATTTGTACACCGTAATTATTTCAAACGGAAAATATAATTAAGTACTTGTTCAACATTATTGTCTTCCGAAAACCAACAAATAACGATAGAGATACCTGCAATTACAATCGGCGCAATAAAAGGGATGTCTTCAAAAAAGGAAACGTAATTTATCTTTAGACATATTTATAATTAAAATTTCATTCCATTCGATTTTTGGTTTGTTGTCACCTTTCGGAGAAAGTAACTAACATTAGTTTACTTATCTATCTACCTAAAAGTTAATGTGTAAGTTAAAGCTATCTAAATTTAGCGGCAGTAAAACCGAAGATAACGAAGGAATTATCTGGTAAATAAGTGAAACGCAAAAAGAAAAGCGTGAACATCTATAGAAGACCAACAAATTGTCGTTTTCTTTATTAATTTCCTCCAACTCACCACGCTATAATTGCCTTATAAGCACGATAAGCCTATGAAGTGGGTTAGTGTTGTGTAGATAGGTAAACGAAGAAAGTAGATTAATATCATGCTAACTTTTGCGTTAAAAATTGCCAATTTTTTGGTAGTTTCCGTTCAAACAAGTGCCAAGGTTGATATAAAGAGATGCATTTTAAATAACATTATCTTAATCTTCTAATTAGTAAAACACATAAATTACTAAAAGAAAACATGAATTCGCAACGAATTTAAACATCTGGTTTATTAGAATCGATTCGGTTTCTATGCAAATCTAGAAAATTTAGATATATTAACAGGGACATTTGAATTCGACACTATTAAAAGCGCAAACTCTAACAGAATAGAATAATTAGCTGTATTAAAACATTCGTAAGCGATTGCATGTATAGTGTAAAGCGTATTTGTTAGTTTAGTTCAAGTTTAACTAATTTATATAAAGGCAATGTGTCCCAGTTTAACTAAATATTAAAAATAGTAATCTTTAATTAACAATTACAAAAATAATTTTCTATATTATGCACTTTCCAATTTAACGTTAGTAGAACAAAGGAGTTTTTCAATTTTTCTCAATATAACTCTAACTCTAACCAAAACGGTTACAATAATACACATTGTGAACGCTATTAAAAACCATTTATGGTCCACTTTAACACCTAAACTAGATTTCCAATATAATCGCGTAAAATAACAGACACAAAAAAATAATAAATTTAGTAAATACATGAACATAATTGAATCGAATACATTTGCTACACTCATAATGGCGATAATACATTTTTACCTTTCACATTAGAACTACATTTTAGAATGGTGCACGATTTATTTTTTTACCTACAAATGTTCGTTTGGCAAAATCCGTGATTTCCTATCCAGATAATAAAAGAACCAATTACGTAATTATTATTGACCAACGCGCATACAACACTGACAAAAAACGACTCAAAAAAGAAACAAAAGGCGCCAAGTAATAAACAATTACAGTCTACGAGGGTGGATTGATAAGTTTCCGGCCTAACCAAGAGATGACGCCACTAGGCCTACCTTGAGGTGACATTCTATAGTACCATCCTTGGATAGCTTGTAGCTATAGTTTCAGCCCGATCTCCTTGCTAGTGTAGGTTTGACAGCACGCTGAACAAGACGCCTCTGTGGTTTTCGTAAAAATGGAAAAGCAGGAAAATCGTGCTGTCATCAAATACTTTTATTTGAAGGGGTTAACGCCGAAGGAAATTAAAAAAGAGATGGACTCAACACTGGGGACATCCTCCCCGTCATATTCAACCGTTAAGCAGTGGGTTTCCGAGTTTAAAAAGGGTCGTGTGAGCACCTCTGATGGGCCTCGCTCAGGACGCCCCGTTGAGGTCACAACTCCAGATATGATCGAAAAAATTCATCAAATAGTGCTGGGAGACCGCAGATTGAAAGTGCGTGAGATAGCTGAGACCTGTAAGATGTCATATGAACGTGTGCAACATATTTTGCACCAACATTTGCATATGGAAAAGCTCTGTGCAAGATGGGTGCCGCGTTTGCTAACAGTCGACCAAAAATTGATTCGAAAAAACATTTCTACCGCAAATTTGTCATTGTATAAGCGTAATCCAAGCGAATTTTTGCGTCGATTCGTAACCGTTGACGAAACGTGGGTCCACCACTACACTCCTGAAACCAAAGAACAGTCTAAACAGTGGATTGGACCAGGGGAACCAACTCCAAAGAAGGCAAAAACAATTTTTTCGGCGAACAAGGTTATGGCTACTGTTTTTTGGGATGCAAGAGGTATTATATACATTGATTACCTTGCAAAGGGTAATACTATCACTGGTCAATACTACGCAGACTTATTGCAACGTTTGAGCCACGAGGTGAAAATTAAACGACCTCATCTGGCGAAGAAAAAAATCTTGTTTCATCACGATAACGCACCAGCGCACACGTCAATCGTTGCGACGGCTAAAATCAACGATCTAAAGTTTGAATTGATGCCGCACCCTCCTTACTCTCCAGACCTAGCCCCGAGTGACTATTTTCTGTTCCCTAATCTCAAAAAATGGCTTGGCGGTAAGAGATTTGCGGACAATGAAGAAGTAATCGAAGCTGTAAATGGTTATTTTGAGGAGCTTGACGAATCAGTCTATAGAGATGGCATTAATAGACTGGAACACCGCTATGAGAAATGTATCAGCCTTGGAGGAGATTATGTTGAGAAATAAAAAAAAAAAATTTTTAAAAACCTTGTTTTTCTTGGTCAGGCCGGAAACTTATCAATCCACCCTCGTATATTCATTTTTCTTTTTGGAGTCAATGTTTGAATAGAGAATCAAGCAATCCTAGAGAATATGTTAACAAAAAGTAGTAAGTAAGGGCTTCGAAATTAACTATAAAAATACATTTGTTCACTAATTCCAATAACTTTTTAGTTTTACCCAAATATAAAAAAAGAACAGTAATTTTCACGTATTCGAATTGCTAGTAAACAATGGGAAATAAGTGGTGGGTCTAAATGTCATTGTTCGGGTGTATAACTGGTTGCATTTCCAAACAACACGTAAAAACAAGAATGAATATAGAAACAAAAACCATTCAATGAAATAATTCTCTTCTTGGGGAAATTGAAAGGCAAATGACACTTAATAAAATTAAATAGTAGGCGTGATACTGAAACCTTGGAAACATTTATACAAAAGATTGCCTTTTTCATCACATCAGCTTAGAAACAATACGGAAACCTCTATGTAACACTTCGGCATGAAAATGTGATCATTTTTCCGCATTATAACGTTATTGTAAGAAATAAAAATTAAACCGTAATATGGGTTAAGTAACAGTTATATACGAGTTGTTATCCACATTCTCTTTAAACCATTTGAAACGTTAAATACTCGCGATAAAAATCAGAAAAATGCACATTATTTTTAATTAAAAAGTAACTACGTAATCATTACGGATGATGATACGAGCTCGGACTGTAAGTATTTCATAATTTGTATGACTTCAAAATTGTCTGAGCGATTACTATTTAAATTTGAAAAATAAGAAATTTATTTTACACTCGCTTTTACCCGATATGTTTCCCTCAATCACTGCTGAAAAACTCTCTTAGTTTAAAGGAAATTATAGGAAATCGTTTTCTTTATGTCCTTAAAAAGTTAATCTTTCGTAGTTTTAGTAAACAAACTAATGAAAAGCATTTTCTTGTGAACGGTCTAAAGTAAATTCCTCACTGCTGTGGGCATTAAAAAAATTGCAAGTTTAGATGGTTTTAATGTTAAATAACTTAGAAACCAAAACCTTTTCTGACTTTTAGAATCGAAAACTTTAATAAGTGTTACCAGATTTAATTAGGAAAGGTGCAAATGTATTTCTTTACCGAATGTTTTTTGGTGTTCTTTTTAATGCAGTTAAACCTATACCAAATATTGTAACCCAACCACTTTAGTTCATATCATCATCATAAGGTCGTCAGTCCTAAGGCTAGTTAGACACGTACCTCCACTCTTTCCTTTCCTGAGCTAATCTTCGCATTTCCCTAAAACTAGAATGTCCCACATCCTTAACTATTTGTTAACAGTAATGTAATCTACGTCTACCTCTACTCCTCTTCTGTTTCCACCTATGTCTCTGACTAGACCTTCATATCCTACCAACCTATCCCACCACATTTCAAACACTTCTAACTTTTTCTTTTCCGCCGCACCCGCCGTCCATGTTTCGCACCCGTACATCGCTGCGCTCCAAACACACAAATTCAACAATCCTTTTCGAATTTCAAAATTAATAATTCGTGAGCATAGAAGTGACTTTTTATTGAAGACAACTGGACCCTACGCTATCCTTCGCTTTATATCCCTACTAGTCCTTCTGTCCTGACTTATCTGACTTCCTAGATACCTAAAATCAGCCATTTCTCCCATTGTATATTCGCTTTTTCCCTTGCATACCAGTATTTTTGTTTCACTTTTATTTATTTTTCAGTTCATATATTATCGTTTTTGATAACTTAATTGTCTTGTTACCAAAAACCACTAATGATTAGTGACCGATCTTATGTATCTTAATCTGCGATCAAAAATGACCGCCGACGTCCTTCGTGATATTTCGATTGTATCGCCAGAGGCTATTAACAGCATGAAACAAATATAAACCATGTATATATTTATTATTATTGAAGCGAAAGGGAATATTCGTGAGAATGTACAATATCTCGTACCTACTGCTTATACATATGTGTATAAATAATGGTAGGACGAATTTACCGGTATAGTCACTTTATACTTTTCTTATTGCCTTGTTCCTAAACCGTTAGTTTTGAATTTACAGTTGCAAAACGGTGACGGTTCCGCTCTAGTTAAGGCTTAAGCCGAAAGGACTTACCGGCAGGGGCACTCGCCACTACGATTTGTGGTAGTCGCATTATAATATACCCGGTCGACCACGTCTATCTCACTAAGACTTGATAAAACAGATGGACAATCCACGAAAGGAAAGATAAATACGGTTCCGTAGGCTGAACATGTTCAATTGTTGCATTATTAGAGGCCGCCGACGTGCACATGCAACAATAACATGTGAAGAAGAAAGTGAACGCAAAAATTTTTTTATAGGCTCATCACGTCACTTCTTCAGTAAGTGTTTCCGTCTACTTCTTGACGAAGAACGGTCACAACAGGTATCCTTCAAGACACTTTTACTTTCAGTCAACTGAGAAATATGATGATGTGGATGCCCGTAGGAAAAATTTCCATTAAAAAAATGCCATTAAATTACCACTGAGAATAAATAATGGTAATAAATGGAGAATTGCCAATGGAATTCCCATTCCCGAACTAAATGGGATTTTCATTGCTGAACTCAATGGAAATTCCATTGCGTTAAGCAATGGAAATCTCATTGCGTTCAATTGGAACTTCATCAGCATGCTTTTTTCCATAATCCATATTATTTTGTTGAGAATTTGGTTCTTCAGGTGCATGAACCAAGGCACGTGCCTGGATGTCTGGCTCTTCATCATTGTGTTTAGATTTTTTTTCACTTGCTTCTGATAAAACTATTACATCACTCTCACAGATGACTTCGGCCTCCTCTATATTCTGTCATGGTTCAAAATCATCAAACAATGCTTCTAATGTAGGCTTTTTCGCTTGTCTAGGGGTTGTTTAATAAAAGGCTCCGGGTAGTTGAATACATATATAATAAACATAATAATGAATATAAACAGCAAACAGCAAAACGAGTAACAAACAGGAACTAAATATATACAACTTATATACAATATTCAATGTATCGCGTCTTCCAAAACACATACGTCTTCGTGTAATCACCATAAATACGTCTTCCGTCTTTTTTGAGCAAAAATGCTCAACGTCTAAATGAAATATACCGTTTTAATCAAACATCTTACTACCTTGCTTGTCTCTCACTCTACTGCCGTGGTGGTCCCTCACGTACCCCCAACATGCACGCATAGGTAAAACTAGATTATTGATTTTCCACCACCTAATTGGCAATATCACTACTCTTGCACCTGGGCAAGCAAAAACTGTATCGAAAAAGGCTAATAGTATATGTGGCCAGGAATTATATTGTAAATGGAAACAATTATTTTTCCATTTATGCCAAATGGTTTTGAATGGAATTTACAAATTTTCCATTGATTCCCATTGAAGTTCAATGGAAATTTTTTCTACGGGGAATTATTGTAAATGGAAACAATTATTTTTCCAATTTATGCCAAATGGTTTTAAATGAAATTTACAAATTTTCCATTGATTCCCATTGAAGTTCAACGGAATTTTTTTCTACGGGGAATTATTGTAAATGGAAACAATTATTTTTCCAATTTATGCCAAATGGTTTTAAATGAAATTTACAAATTTTCCATTGATTCCCATTGAATTTCAATGGAAATTTTTCCTACGGGTGGTCATTTGAGGGAATCCCACAATTATTGGTATATACGCTGAAATATATACATGTATATATGGTCCTTATGAGTCCTCCGAACGCTGTTACAATACTAATTTCTTCTTTCTACTTTTATTTTATAGATAAATTAGATACATAAGTTTCAACGATATAGAGATAGAGACTAACAAAAAGTGAAGTTCTAAAATTGATCGCGACTCATAAATCAAATTCTCGCTTTGTAACGGGTCCATTTCAACATCGCGGTTCTTGTCTTAGCTCATTAAATATATTTTTTGAAAGTATTTATCTACACCCACTGCGGTGTATCTAGTGTTTAGCTGGAAGCGTTGGCCTCGCACCGAAGACTTTTTTTTGGTACCAATAGGAAATGAAAGGAAATCGCAACAGGAATGGAATCAATAAATAAATTTGTTGAACATCGCTCCGTATGCGGCACGAAACCGTTAATTCCCTAAAACTGCAGCAAATGTCATGTCAGTTTTTTTAAAAATATAAGAAAATACATATCAACCGTTGAAAGGTGATATTTTAGAAAATAATAAACTTCAATTTTGTTTTCACATAAAATTTCTACTTTTATAAATTGTAAAGGCGTAATAATAATAATTTTTATTGAAAGAAAAAATTTTGCTATTGTGAAATATTTTTTCTTCATGTTTTGGTAAGGTAACATTCCATTTCTTTTGCATGTTTCGCAATCAGAACGTTGAAAGTAATTTAAATAATAGAAAGGTAAATGAAGAAATGAATAACAAGTTAAGGGAAAGGAATAGCCAAGATAGGAAGCTGCTAAATTCTCTTATTATGTAATCTATGCAATAATATCAGTAAATTCTCATTACGAGTATGGCACAAACAACATTAACAAGAACAAGAACTTCTCTTTCAAATGCACTGAAGACTATCGAAATGCTTAATATATAACACACCAATTAGAACCGAAAAATCAGTATAAATCAATTAAGTTTTTGTTATACATTTGGGACTGATGAATTAACTGTGTCATATCATGTTATAACAGAAAAGGTACTGATGTATGAAGATAGTGATAGTAGACGATGGTGTTAGGTATCTATAAGTGAGAACAGCATAACAATTACGTTTAAGCCATTTCTTATATTACTAAAATTATCGTAACCAGATGATTAGAACTTAATTATCTCAGAATTAATGATCTGCACTAATAATTAATACAAGCAATTGTGCTACAATAAAGTATGTAAGGTAATTTTCTTAGAAAAACTTCAGACTTCGTATTTCCTTTTTAACTGACATCTCAAACGTGTATTATCTAATTTAACATGAAGGAACTGACACTTTTGGCAAACGAAGACCTTGGCAAGGTAACCCAGACAGTCGAAAGCGACACCAAACACCATGCCACGGTGGTACGCAATACTTATAAACGCGATGGTATAATAGTGTGATTGTGAGAAGCAACAATAGCGCCTAGTGGCACGCCATCGTCGCTAACAATGTTAATGTTAAACATTCAATAGTCCTTTCTTTCATACAGCAGGCAGTCTTTGTAAATACAAACCACACATATGTCGATCGGTATGTTATGTTATGGTATCGTCATGCAATGTAAGTACAGTCGGTAACAAAAAAATTACATATGTAAGGACGTACATATGTACACATGCGTTGTACATATGTTACGCACTTGTTATATGTTCACGCAAAGTGGTTATTAAAAAAAACTGGTGCACTGTTTTTTACAAATCTTGCTCGCTTTCTACATTTTTTAAATACTATAAATAGGTAACTACACATAGAATTTAATAACAACACTTTTAATTACTTAAACACTTGAAAGCATTGTAATAAAAAGTGTGTAACAGAAAATATTATATGTATCTGCAAGGTATCTTACAAAATACGAAACACAATCCAAATAGGAGGTTATTTTTGAAATTTCATTTGCTGCTGAAATATGTATTTCTTATTTACTTTTACAGATACTTTAATTTTAACCGATTTGGAGTTGTATATCATCATCATAACGTCGTCAGTCCTAAAACTGATTGGACACGCACCTCCACCCTTTCCTATCCTTAGCTAATCTTCGCATTTCCCTAATACCTATTCATTTCTAACCTTCTCTATCTTTAAATTAGCCCCTTATATACAGAATTATTATCAAAATAGTACGCGGAACTATGACGATTGCTCGAAAGTCCTTGACATTATGGGGAATTGTATGACACTGCATAACTGACTAAATGCAGGGTGGTTATGTAAAACAAATAAATAACCCAATTATCATCATTGTGTGTGCTTTTCCATCTTGAAATACTTGACTACAGATTTAATAGTAAATTATTATTAATAAATAACAATTTGTTTCTGTTATTACAATTTCATTTAAATCTGATTGAATTTATTTTATAGTATTTCACGTAATTTACCTTCAAACCAGATGAAACCTTCAATAGAAACCTTGTTTCCGTTTCATTTGTTATAAATAATATCTTTTCGAAACTAATTAACAAAATGAGAGCAACATAAATTTAGATATCATTAAAAGTTTATTAAATCAAGGATTATCCTGGGATCGGTATTGTGTTGGTTTTGTTTTTTGTAATAAGTTATTAACTTTTAATTGTCGAGCAATTGTGAAAATTAAAAAGAAAACATCAAGAAAATAATTATCGGATTTCGCAAAACTTCCTAGTGAAACCGAAGATATATTTCCTGTTCAATATTACGGTTATTATTTATTAACAGAAACGACAATCCAAGATGCAACTGAAAAAGATAATTACGAAACTAATTGATAACAATAAAAATACGACCAATAACCAAGGAAGATGCAGCACAGAAGAATTAGAAACAGTTTGAGAAAAAATAATCCTCCAGGTATTTTCCTGTGACATATTTTATACGAATTATAAAGCAATATATAAATTACAAAATATCATTTGAAGTTATTAAAAACACAAAATATTATTGATAAGTATATATTTACCGTATCCTGCTTTGCATAACCATCTGCAATTTAATAATCTAAAATACGAGGGTGGATTGATAAGTTTCCGGCCTAACCAAGAGATGACGCCACTAGGACTACCTTGAGGTGACATTCTATAGTACCATCCTTGGATAGCTTGTAGCTATAGTTTCAGCCCGATCTCCTTGCTAGTGTAGGTTTGACAGCACGCTGAACAAGACGCCTCTGTGGTTTTCGTAAAAATGGA
>NW_020438876.1:391175-418771 GCF_000699045.2 Agrilus planipennis | reverse complement strand
CCATTGCGTTCCATTGGAACTTCATCAGCATGCTTTTTTCCATAATCCATATTATTTTGTTGAGAATTTGGTTCTTCAGGTACCTGAACCAAGGCACGTGCCTGGATGTCTGGCTCTTCATCATTGTGTTTAGATTTTTTTTCACTTGCTTCTGATAAAACTACATCACTCTCACAGATGACTTCGGCCTCCTCTATATTCTGGCATGGTTCAAAATCATCAAACAATGCTTCTAATGTAGGCTTTTTCACTTGTCTAGGGGTTGTTTAATAAAAGGCTCCGGGTAGTTGAATACATATATAATAAACATAATAATGAATATAAACAGCAAACAGCAAAACGAGTAACAAACAGGAACTAAATATATACAACTTATATACAATATTCAATGTATCGCGTCTTCCAAAATACATACGTCTTCGTGTAATAACCATAAATACGTCTTCCGTCTTTTTTGGGCAAAAATGCTCAACGTCTAAATGAAATATACCGTTTTAATCAAACATCTTACCACCTTGCTTGTCTCTCACTCTACTGCCGTGTTGGTCCCTCACGTACCCCCAACATGCAAGCATAGGTAAAACTAGATTATTGATTTTCCACCACCTAATTGGCAATATCACTACTCTTGCACCTGGGCAAGCAAAAACTGTGTCGAAAAAGGCGACAATATTTCATAATAACACATTTTCACATTGTATAATGCGGTGCTGAAGATATGAAAAACAACTGTCACCAGTGGCGTCATCTCTTGGTCAGGCCGGAAACTTATCAATCCACCCTCGTATATTCATTTTTCTTTTTGGAGTCAATGTTTGAATAGAGAATCAAGCAATCCTAGAGAATATGTTAACAAAAAGTAGTAAGTAAGGGCTTCGAAATTAACTATAAAAATACATTTGTTCACTAATTCCAATAACTTTTTAGTTTTACCCAAATATAAAAAAAGAACAGTAATTTTCACGTATTCGAATTGCTAGTAAACAATGGGAAATAAGTGGTGGGTCTAAATGTCATTGTTCGGGTGTATAACTGGTTGCATTTCCAAACAACACGTAAAAACAAGAATGAATATAGAAACAAAAACCATTCAATGAAATAATTCTCTTCTTGGGGAAATTGAAAGGCAAATGACACTTAATAAAATTAAATAGTAGGCGTGATACTGAAACCTTGGAAACATTTATACAAAAGATTGCCTTTTTCATCACATCAGCTTAGAAACAATACGGAAACCTCTATGTAACACTTCGGCATGAAAATGTGATCATTTTTCCGCATTATAACGTTATTGTAAGAAATAAAAATTAAACCGTAATATGGGTTAAGTAACAGTTATATACGAGTTGTTATCCACATTCTCTTTAAACCATTTGAAACGTTAAATACTCGCGATAAAAATCAGAAAAATGCACATTATTTTTAATTAAAAAGTAACTACGTAATCATTACGGATGATGATACGAGCTCGGACTGTAAGTATTTCATAATTTGTATGACTTCAAAATTGTCTGAGCGATTACTATTTAAATTTGAAAAATAAGAAATTTATTTTACACTCGCTTTTACCCGATATGTTTCCCTCAATCACTGCTGAAAAACTCTCTTAGTTTAAAGGAAATTATAGGAAATCGTTTTCTTTATGTCCTTAAAAAGTTAATCTTTCGTAGTTTTAGTAAACAAACTAATGAAAAGCATTTTCTTGTGAACGGTCTAAAGTAAATTCCTCACTGCTGTGGGCATTAAAAAAATTGCAAGTTTAGATGGTTTTAATGTTAAATAACTTAGAAACCAAAACCTTTTCTGACTTTTAGAATCGAAAACTTTAATAAGTGTTACCAGATTTAATTAGGAAAGGTGCAAATGTATTTCTTTACCGAATGTTTTTTGGTGTTCTTTTTAATGCAGTTAAACCTATACCAAATATTGTAACCCAACCACTTTAGTTCATATCATCATCATAAGGTCGTCAGTCCTAAGGCTAGTTAGACACGTACCTCCACTCTTTCCTTTCCTGAGCTAATCTTCGCATTTCCCTAAAACTAGAATGTCCCACATCCTTAACTATTTGTTAACAGTAATGTAATCTACGTCTACCTCTACTCCTCTTCTGTTTCCACCTATGTCTCTGACTAGACCTTCATATCCTACCAACCTATCCCACCACATTTCAAACACTTCTAACTTTTTCTTTTCCGCCGCACCCGCCGTCCATGTTTCGCACCCGTACATCGCTGCGCTCCAAACACACAAATTCAACAATCCTTTTCGAATTTCAAAATTAATAATTCGTGAGCATAGAAGTGACTTTTTATTGAAGACAACTGGACCCTACGCTATCCTTCGCTTTATATCCCTACTAGTCCTTCTGTCCTGACTTATCTGACTTCCTAGATACCTAAAATCAGCCATTTCTCCCATTGTATATTCGCTTTNCACTTTTGGCAAACGAAGACCTTGGCAAGGTAACCCAGACAGTCGAAAGCGACACCAAACACCATGCCACGGTGGTACGCAATACTTATAAACGCGATGGTATAATAGTGTGATTGTGAGAAGCAACAATAGCGCCTAGTGGCACGCCATCGTCGCTAACAATGTTAATGTTAAACATTCAATAGTCCTTTCTTTCATACAGCAGGCAGTCTTTGTAAATACAAACCACACATATGTCGATCGGTATGTTATGTTATGGTATCGTCATGCAATGTAAGTACAGTCGGTAACAAAAAAATTACATATGTAAGGACGTACATATGTACACATGCGTTGTACATATGTTACGCACTTGTTATATGTTCACGCAAAGTGGTTATTAAAAAAAACTGGTGCACTGTTTTTTACAAATCTTGCTCGCTTTCTACATTTTTTAAATACTATAAATAGGTAACTACACATAGAATTTAATAACAACACTTTTAATTACTTAAACACTTGAAAGCATTGTAATAAAAAGTGTGTAACAGAAAATATTATATGTATCTGCAAGGTATCTTACAAAATACGAAACACAATCCAAATAGGAGGTTATTTTTGAAATTTCATTTGCTGCTGAAATATGTATTTCTTATTTACTTTTACAGATACTTTAATTTTAACCGATTTGGAGTTGTATATCATCATCATAACGTCGTCAGTCCTAAAACTGATTGGACACGCACCTCCACCCTTTCCTATCCTTAGCTAATCTTCGCATTTCCCTAATACCTATTCATTTCTAACCTTCTCTATCTTTAAATTAGCCCCTTATATACAGAATTATTATCAAAATAGTACGCGGAACTATGACGATTGCTCGAAAGTCCTTGACATTATGGGGAATTGTATGACACTGCATAACTGACTAAATGCAGGGTGGTTATGTAAAACAAATAAATAACCCAATTATCATCATTGTGTGTGCTTTTCCATCTTGAAATACTTGACTACAGATTTAATAGTAAATTATTATTAATAAATAACAATTTGTTTCTGTTATTACAATTTCATTTAAATCTGATTGAATTTATTTTATAGTATTTCACGTAATTTACCTTCAAACCAGATGAAACCTTCAATAGAAACCTTGTTTCCGTTTCATTTGTTATAAATAATATCTTTTCGAAACTAATTAACAAAATGAGAGCAACATAAATTTAGATATCATTAAAAGTTTATTAAATCAAGGATTATCCTGGGATCGGTATTGTGTTGGTTTTGTTTTTTGTAATAAGTTATTAACTTTTAATTGTCGAGCAATTGTGAAAATTAAAAAGAAAACATCAAGAAAATAATTATCGGATTTCGCAAAACTTCCTAGTGAAACCGAAGATATATTTCCTGTTCAATATTACGGTTATTATTTATTAACAGAAACGACAATCCAAGATGCAACTGAAAAAGATAATTACGAAACTAATTGATAACAATAAAAATACGACCAATAACCAAGGAAGATGCAGCACAGAAGAATTAGAAACAGTTTGAGAAAAAATAATCCTCCAGGTATTTTCCTGTGACATATTTTATACGAATTATAAAGCAATATATAAATTACAAAATATCATTTGAAGTTATTAAAAACACAAAATATTATTGATAAGTATATATTTACCGTATCCTGCTTTGCATAACCATCTGCAATTTAATAATCTAAAATACGAGGGTGGATTGATAAGTTTCCGGCCTAACCAAGAGATGACGCCACTAGGACTACCTTGAGGTGACATTCTATAGTACCATCCTTGGATAGCTTGTAGCTATAGTTTCAGCCCGATCTCCTTGCTAGTGTAGGTTTGACAGCACGCTGAACAAGACGCCTCTGTGGTTTTCGTAAAAATGGAAAAGCAGGAAAATCGTGCTGTCATCAAATACTTTTATTTGAAGGGGTTAACGCCGAAGGAAATTAAAAAAGAGATGGACTCAACACTGGGGACATCCTCCCCGTCATATTCAACCGTTAAGCAGTGGGTTTCCGAGTTTAAAAAGGGTCGTGTGAGCACCTCTGATGGGCCTCGCTCAGGACGCCCCGTTGAGGTCACAACTCCAGATATGATCGAAAAAATTCATCAAATAGTGCTGGGAGACCGCAGATTGAAAGTGCGTGAGATAGCTGAGACCTGTAAGATGTCATATGAACGTGTGCAACATATTTTGCACCAACATTTGCATATGGAAAAGCTCTGTGCAAGATGGGTGCCGCGTTTGCTAACAGTCGACCAAAAATTGATTCGAAAAAACATTTCTACCGCAAATTTGTCATTGTATAAGCGTAATCCAAGCGAATTTTTGCGTCGATTCGTAACCGTTGACGAAACGTGGGTCCACCACTACACTCCTGAAACCAAAGAACAGTCTAAACAGTGGATTGGACCAGGGGAACCAACTCCAAAGAAGGCAAAAACAATTTTTTCGGCGAACAAGGTTATGGCTACTGTTTTTTGGGATGCAAGAGGTATTATATACATTGATTACCTTGCAAAGGGTAATACTATCACTGGTCAATACTACGCAGACTTATTGCAACGTTTGAGCCACGAGGTGAAAATTAAACGACCTCATCTGGCGAAGAAAAAAATCTTGTTTCATCACGATAACGCACCAGCGCACACGTCAATCGTTGCGACGGCTAAAATCAACGATCTAAAGTTTGAATTGATGCCGCACCCTCCTTACTCTCCAGACCTAGCCCCGAGTGACTATTTTCTGTTCCCTAATCTCAAAAAATGGCTTGGCGGTAAGAGATTTGCGGACAATGAAGAAGTAATCGAAGCTGTAAATGGTTATTTTGAGGAGCTTGACGAATCAGTCTATAGAGATGGCATTAATAGACTGGAACACCGCTATGAGAAATGTATCAGCCTTGGAGGAGATTATGTTGAGAAATAAAAAAAAAAAATTTTTAAAAACCTTGTTTTTCTTGGTCAGGCCGGAAACTTATCAATCCACCCTCGTATATCGACTATATTTCGTTAGCGGTCTTAAAATATCTAAAAACTGCACATATTGAAACTGACAAAAGAAAAGTTCGAGGTCTCGACAACTTCATGAATAATCATAGAAATGGATGACAGTTATTGAAAATGACCTCCTTTATGCAGAAATAAAAAAATCAACATCCGTTACTAATGTCCTTAAATGGTATGATATAGATATAGAATAAATGTTAAATTTTTAAGGTATGTAGTGTACGTATTATACATCATTGTACGTATGTAATGTACAGAACATCAAACACAACGGCTTTCACAGTGGAAAAAGGGAAACTTTCGAAATCTTAATAGCGGCACACCACGCAGTGTTTAGTCTGGTCTTTCCTGTCAACTGAGACGCAGTGTTGTGATTGTGTGAAAAGACGCTGCTATGGCAGGACGATTGTTTACGTGAAAAATAACGAAAAGTTTAAACGCGCGCGTCGCGCAGGACGAAACAGTTATCCTGCGAATCCAGGACTTTTCAGTGTCCTTTTCTTGTCAGGATTAATAACGCCCGAAGTAAAGATGAGCGCAGCGGTAGCCGAACGTTATAGGATGATATTACTGATAATAACTGAGATACATTTAGTCTGTGTGGCAACAGGTACGAATCATATCGTTTTCAAGGATAATGCTTTCTTTTGTAAAATATGTGAAGATCCTCGACAATAATTCAACACACAAGTGAAATGATTTTATTTTAACTAAAAGTTTACGGTAGACTCCTGGAAACAAAACAACCAAAAAAATTTTTAATATTGCTGTTTTTCTTATTCGAGATTTAGAAATAAACGAAAGGATAAATATTAGACAATTTCATCCAAAACTAATAAATAAAAGTCATTCTTTAAATAAAAAGTATTTACCCAAAGAAAGTTGAATTTTTACTTTCACATCTTGTATTAGAAGTTGTTAAATCTGTCAAAAGAAAACGTTAATTGAAAGCGAGATACAGGCAATTACCGACCTATAAAAATGTTAACTTTTATTTACGAAATCATCAAACATACATGTATGTTTCGACCTTGGCCGTGAAGTCCTTCCTTCCTACCTTTCCGTAAACTGTTATTTATCTTCTTTTAAAATCTTCATTTCACTAGCAATTGAATAATTAATCTATTAACAATCAAATTATACCGTCATTTATTTATTTAGATTTTCTGTATAAATGAACAACTTAATAATTACCGAACTCTAACGTTAAACTATTATAATACATACTGTTATACTACGTTGATTAATAAGTAAACCTTTATCTTACAATTAATTAATTATTAAAGCTGTACATTACCAGAAAAGCAACTACTTTGGCTGAAATGTGGGTCAATGTTTTCTAAAGTATTAAAACAAGAAAAAGAAACAGAAAACTTGACTGAATTTGCAGTAGAAATAGTTAAATTTATTAGGTAACTTGGAATAATCCCATTTTTGACATGTGTTTTTGTTTAATTAATTGTAGTTTCTTAATTATTACAATTTAATTTTTAATGTCAACTAAAATTCCTAGTAAATTTATTTCTGCTGGGATTTTGTTTTTACAAATTCCGGTCCAAATTGCAATTTTTATTATTTTCGCTTAAGAAGCAACGGAATAGCAAGATAGATTGTAAATATCGCTTTAATATTCAAGTAAATTTTCCTTTTCCATTTTCTCCGTGTTGAGAAATGTGTTGCTNCATGAAGGTCTAGTCAGAGACATATTAGAGGCAGAAACAGGAGTTAGGAGGGGTAGAGGTAGACCTAGATTAGATTACTCTTCACAAATAATTAAGGATGTGGGCTGTTCTAGTTTTAGGGAAATGCGAAGTTTAGCTCAGGATAGGAAAGAGTGGAGGTACGTGTCCAACCAGTCTTAGGACTGACGACCTTATTATGATGATGATGATGATGAAATGTTAATATTTGGTTAAAGGGTCTCAGATAAGATGTAACAGTGCACAATAGCGTTAACAATAGATACCCTTTGTCTATTGAACGGGTTATACTAGTATATCATTATACTGTGAAAACTCATGTGCGTAAATATTTTACTGCCTCCGTATTTTTTAATTAGTAAAAACGGTTGTTACACACTAACATGCTCGTAATATTATGTAAGGCTATATTAGTTGGGTAAAACTTGAGATCAATTGAATAATATGGTAAATAAAACGCAGTTCCACGCAATTAATTTTCGTAAGTGTCATAAGGAATTAAGAAAGATATTTTGACACAGCGGGCTATAGCCGAAAACATTACAAAACACATCGAGATTTTATGCTAATAAGTAAGGCATGGGAATTACATAAATGAGTGTAAGAGGGGTTTGTCTGTGATATGTATATGGAAACTTAATTTTATTCTTAGAGCGAATAGAATAATATCCCAGCAAATACAAAAAATAAAAAACAGCAACTACAGAAAGGTGTTACTTAATAGAAATCTAGTTAGAAGTGAAGAGTTTTTCGACAGAGTAGAAGACCGAAGGGCGATGTTGGAAGTCAGTAAAAAATAGTAGGGAGATACATATTAGAATCAGAAACAGAAGAAAGAGATTAGTGTCTGACAATAGTTAGGGATGAGGATGTAAAGTTTTTGGGAAATGCGAAGATTGGTTCAGGATAGTGTTAAAGAAGTTTTGAAACTAAGAAGATTTTTCTTCATGCAGATTGTATTTTAAATCAAACCGAACTTTCTTTGAAGCTATTAATTTACCTAGACCTTATAAAAATTGAACAAAGCACAATAGGGAATTGCGTTTGAGTCACAACTTTTCTGTACTGTATCCGGTTCAGATATTCAACGCGGAACTTTTGCTTTCGAAAAAAAAAAAAAGACCACAAACGATTGAGCAGCTACACAACAAAAACAATCTAATTTATTTAATTACTTTAAAAGTGTTGATTTCGCCATGTAAGTTGAAATGCACTGTCATGTCTTTCTGGTAAAACTCATCACTCCAAAAAAAAAACAAGCCACAATCAAAATGTTCTGTAAGTAATTAACAATAGACGTTAATTAGTGAGTACATTTCTTTTTGTTGCTAACAATTATCGAAAAAGTAGTAGCAGATTTGGTGCACAATTTTATAATTAAATACATTTAACTGATTGACTAATTAAAAACTAAATAAAACAGACATCAATTTCCTTTCAGGTAACAAGTTTAATCCGTACTTCCGGCGTAATACGCGGAAATGTAAAGAATTAAACTTTTACATATCAATATGACGGCACCTATCAGATTGATTACCAAAAACTACTTCTTTTTTTATTTTTATTAAATACTTATATAATAATCAATTTAACAATTGAATGAATGAATGAATGAACGAATGAATGAATGAAAGAATGAATAAATAAATAGAAGAATATGTCTATTATGGTGTAAAGCTCGTCGAATATTTTACAGATGAAAAATTTCATTAATTTCATGGCTGACTAATCCTGTAAAATTGCATAGAGCATGAATTGAGTCCCGATGAATATAATTTTTCCGTTCAAAAACCGCACTCGTCAAAAATACTACTGTTTTTTTTTTGTTTTAGATGAATACACAATTAATTATTATTATTTCAGTCCCTGACCTAGTTTTTAAGCCGAAGATAATTATATTGTACTGTGTTTGTTTGACCCAAACCTTCAATGATTTTGTTACAAAACAAGCAATTGTTGTAAGCAGCCATTCATACATTACAACGTAACAATTATTTGTATCACAAAACGCAGTTCAAACATGCCTGGAAATAACGAAGAAAATCTACATTTTCCTGGTAGACTAACAATAAGTTTGTGTCAATTTAACTTTACTAGGAATTTATTTTAGAGCATCACCGAGGCTTTTATAACTCCCTTAGCAACTGCTACCTTGTGTTACATTCTTATCGTCTACACTTATTGCTTCTTTGGTCCCCATTATTAGCTGCTGCACTGCAATTAAGACCGACGAAATTATATACTTTTCAAGTGCATACAACCTTTTCTTTTTATTATGTTATGTAAAGATTCAGTTGATTAATTTTGAAAATTGATCATGCAAATAAGAAACGCCACGTTAAGAAACTACCGTCATCGTTGCCAGTTTCAAATTTCGCAAAAATAGAAAGTCAGGGGCAGATATTTCTAGGTACCTACAACACCAGTATCACACGCATTAAACAATTACTGTAGCAAAATATGGTATTTATAATAGGTTTCTTTTTAGTTTCTCAATGTTAAGTAGTCTATTTGCAAGATACATATTAAATTAAAAGTAAGAAATGATCCAGATTTCTTTAGTTGTTCACGTTGAACGATCAAGATAGACAAGACTAGGTTGGGCCAGGTTAGGCTACACTAGATTAGAGAAGCTTTACAAGTAGCTAAACTGTCATACAGTGGAATTCGTTTATTATTGTCTGTATTGACCAACCGCAACAACAATGAAGTAATTGCAATGTTACGTTTGGTTTTCATATTAAATTCTCTATAGGAAACTTTGGATGTAATGACTCCGTTTAAAATGACATATCGTTTATTATGACTGATTCTCAAGAAATCATGTCCGGCTATAGTGACCCAAATGATTAATAATAAGCTTTTCGCTCATTTTTCTGACCCTTATGCATATTGATATTACAATTCATCGTTCTTTTTCTTTTTGTGTTAATACATATATACAATTCAGAATAATTAAGTCGTCGTCAAAAATGCAATCACAACTTAAACGACGGATGCTATTTTTTAACAAATTAAATGTTAATTATCTTGAAGACTGCAAAACTTTGGCGGTTGTTGTTCACAGTCCCTGTTACCGAAAAGTGCTTCGAACAACTAAAGTGTCGTGTTTTGGCGTTGGGGTTTGAGCTATCTTGTTTGTTCTGTTAATTATCTTATTTTCTACTACAACTCGTCGAATTTAAATGGAAAAATTACCAAATAGAAACACCAAAAGTATCTTCAAAAAGTTATCAAAGGCAACAAACATTAACTACAACATCATACTATTACCAAAAACCTCGTTAAAAGTTTACCAAAAACGTACATGAAAACCAATTTTAAAACCGTCAAACATGATAGGTCCTTTTGTTCTCTTTTAAAAAAAAAAAACATTAATGCATCACACCGAATTGTGCAGTTGCTAGGTGCGATAAATAAATTCCTCTCTTATTCGCATCTTTTTTGGTATCCGTGTGCGATCGGTGGCAACGAGAAATTTAAATTTACGCAAATCTCTCCTGGTTGTGGCAAAACACGTGTACGAACTATCGATTTTAAGTTGAGCTATGCAATGTGCACGCGCAACGCAATTAAAGGGTGTTCCTAATTAGTGTAAAGCGGACAAATTCGCTACAACGAGTTTTATAGCGTGTACATAGGTTCATACAACAATAAATATGCAGGCTTCGTTATTTTCGTTACATCATTTCCCGTCCGACAAAGTTAGAGAATCCGTGAATTTTATGCAATCCGACCGACCCATTATTACAGTTTTCTATTGACGGGTGATTTTTTTTTTACACTCGTTGGAATAAATTACTCAAAGCTGCAGTTTGTTGTTGCATAAACGAATGATATTCACAATTATATTTCGTTAGATAACTTTTCCAACATGTAGAAACTAACTGCATCATGTATTCAGTATTTTGTCTGTCACTTCTATGCTCACGAACGGTTAATTTAGAAATTCGAAAAAGATTTTTAAATGTATATGCCTGGAACATGACTCTGTACAGGTGCGAAACATGGATAACGGCGCGACGGAAAAAAGATCGTAAGTCAAAACAGAAGTTCTAACAGCAATCGCTCTAGGCTGGTTAGTACGTTGAAAAAGCGACAATTTTATTGCGAACTATACCAATTTTGAACGTAGCAAGAATGTATAACATCTGTCGAAAGATCCTTAATCCACAACGCTGTTATCTACGAGGGTGGATTGATAAGTTTCCGGCCTGACCAAGAAAAACAAGGTTTTTAAAAATTTTTTTTTTTTATTTCTCAACATAATCTCCTCCAAGGCTGATACATTTCTCATAGCGGTGTTCCAGTCTATTAATGCCATCTCTATAGACTGATTCGTCAAGCTCCTCAAAATAACCATTTACAGCTTCGATTACTTCTTCATTGTCCGCAAATCTCTTACCGCCAAGCCATTTTTTGAGATTAGGGAACAGAAAATAGTCACTCGGGGCTAGGTCTGGAGAGTAAGGAGGGTGCGGCATCAATTCAAACTTTAGATCGTTGATTTTAGCCGTCGCAACGATTGACGTGTGCGCTGGTGCGTTATCGTGATGAAACAAGATTTTTTTCTTCGCCAGATGAGGTCGTTTAATTTTCACCTCGTGGCTCAAACGTTGCAATAAGTCTGCGTAGTATTGACCAGTGATAGTATTACCCTTTGCAAGGTAATCAATGTATATAATACCTCTTGCATCCCAAAAAACAGTAGCCATAACCTTGTTCGCCGAAAAAATTGTTTTTGCCTTCTTTGGAGTTGGTTCCCCTGGTCCAATCCACTGTTTAGACTGTTCTTTGGTTTCAGGAGTGTAGTGGTGGACCCACGTTTCGTCAACGGTTACGAATCGACGCAAAAATTCGCTTGGATTACGCTTATACAATGACAAATTTGCGGTAGAAATGTTTTTTCGAATCAATTTTTGGTCGACTGTTAGCAAACGCGGCACCCATCTTGCACAGAGCTTTTCCATATGCAAATGTTGGTGCAAAATATGTTGCACACGTTCATATGACATCTTACAGGTCTCAGCTATCTCACGCACTTTCAATCTGCGGTCTCCCAGCACTATTTGATGAATTTTTTCGATCATATCTGGAGTTGTGACCTCAACGGGGCGTCCTGAGCGAGGCCCATCAGAGGTGCTCACACGACCCTTTTTAAACTCGGAAACCCACTGCTTAACGGTTGAATATGACGGGGAGGATGTCCCCAGTGTTGAGTCCATCTCTTTTTTAATTTCCTTCGGCGTTAACCCCTTCAAATAAAAGTATTTGATGACAGCACGATTTTCCTGCTTTTCCATTTTTACGAAAACCACAGAGGCGTCTTGTTCAGCGTGCTGTCAAACCTACACTAGCAAGGAGATCGGGCTGAAACTATAGCTACAAGCTATCCAAGGATGGTACTATAGAATGTCACCTCAAGGTAGGCCTAGTGGCGTCATCTCTTGGTTAGGCCGGAAACTTATCAATCCACCCTCGTATATAGGTGATAAGTACGTATCTAACAGAAACTTAAATCATTAATAATGAAAACTGATGAACAACTTTCCATTAAACTTTCACCGCACTGTATACAAATCAACTGTGCATAAAAATTTACCAGGAAGAATTAATAAATAGGTGTTAATGATTAGCATGGGTTCTAATTAAAACAACAAACATTCAAGGAAGCGCAAGCACCATTAAATCAAATCACTGTTAAATGCGGCAGTTCAATAAAAAGTCAAACAGAAATGGAAATTCGCTGCCTACATTTACACACAGTTACCTATCTACGATTTACCTAATTGAACAAAAACTGTAACGTAACCTATTTTGTCTCATGTTTTAAATGCAAGTAAAACGTTTTTTGGCGATACGGTTTAGGTGAGAATAATATACAATTAAGATTATATAATGGCTAAACACTTGAGTGAATAATGAATAAAAACAATCTGAATAATACTTGTAGATATAATACGCGATAGCACAAAATTCAAAAGTTTTAGAAATATCTTGAAATTTCAAATGATAAATTACACTGTACATATATTATAACTCAAGAAAAAAAATGTCACCCGCGGCTAAAAACCGTTCAATTCGCTCCCTTGCGTAAATAAAATGTGCTTGGACAAAGACAGTGTTCAAACGGTCATTAAATTTCTTGCAGTATTAACCTTGATATCAATTGTCTACTTTCAAAAATTCGAGCCGTTGCAAATAAATTAGAAGGTTGAAATTGATTATAGCCAGTGCAATATGGAAAAGGAAGCGATCGATATAAATCAGATAGCATCGATCAAATAGACAAGACAAACGAAAAAAGTATAAAAATAACGTTATTTTTCTAGAATTAGGTAATACCAGAAAATATGTTGCAAGAGTAAAGCAGTTACTGGCATGGAGACAGTATGTATCAAGCTTGTCTAATTCATTATATCCGAGGTTGCTTTACTTGTAAATTTATTATTCTATCGCGGAGGACGAGACAAGAAATATTCCCACACAAAATGCAAACTAATCAAGTCTGGTAATAACTATGCATTACATTATTTCACCCTTTATCTAGAGTATATCAGCCACTAATGTTAATAGGCAGACAGTCCCTTCGGACTACACCGGAAGATAGGGCGGAAGGCCGTCTTCAGCCTCCTCTCAGGAATTGTGGAATCGAAAGATTATCTGTGGATCCTAAAAAAAGTGCCGGATCCAAACCGGGTGCTTTAGCTCACTTCTATTACTCTTTTACTAATGTGGTTTATGAAGCAATAAAGCGCAATCGATTTTACAGCTTCAAGAAACCAATTTCTAGAAGACCAAATCTTTGTTTTAATTTAACCACAATAGAACCAATTTGACCGCAATGGTAAAAAAGACATAATATATAAAATTCTGGCTTTTATCTTTAGTATTTTATTTAATTATTTTCCATTTATATACATTTTATTGCATCTATAGATTGTAATAAATATTCATCTACAACGAACAATCCGTAAAATTTCTCAATTATTCTCTAAAGGTCATTTTTTGACAGAATGATTTTCATATCCCATCAACACGTACCACACAATACTGCTTTCCGATAATATCGTTCGTTACTAGCAATTTCCATGTTAATATTTTATTGACATAGTTTACACAGGGATTAATTTACATGTCAAACAATCAGGATGCACACGTTAAAAATCAGCAATCTGAGACAAGTACAGCAATCAACACAATTGCACTAAAAGCCAAATTTTCCGAACGATAAAAAAACAAACCAAATTGTCACAATTGGGGATTATGTATATGCCGAAGTATTTTTTGTACTTATTTTCAGAACATAGCGGTAAAACATTAGACTAAAATACGTGACAATCGAGATGAACCGGACGCATTTATCGTTTATCAAAATCCTTATAGTTTTTGTTAAAAAAACTACTTCTTCAGGATGTTTCCGAATAAGCACAATGAAGCTTTCAACAAAAGCTTGTAAAATAGTTATTTTTCAAGTTCCAAATATCTCACGAATAACTACGACTCCATAGGAATTCATATATTACTTATAACTCATAATCTTCGAGTTACGCCTTTATTTTATAATTATTGTATGTTTCTTGTACTAATATTACGTTGCAACATGAAAATCAATAATGTAAACCAACAAAGAACAATCCAAATAAGAATTGCATCCACAAATTTTATTTTACGACTAAACAATAATAGATAGAAAATAGAGACTCCCATAAAGAAATTGTCTTGCCACGCATGGTGTCTTGCCGTACATCACTCGTTTTTACTCCTCAATCACTACCATAAATATTACTTGCCAAATTTTAAACAGCTTTTGATAAAAACAGCAGTAATGTCTTATCACGAAGTACAAACCCCAAAAAATGAATATTAAATCGTTGAACTGATACAAATTTCTTTCAAATTACCTACTGTATGTATGTACAAATCAATAAAAGCAACAAGTAGAATTGAGTCCAGAGTAAACGATTCAATTATAATCGCATATTACTTAATTAATTCGAGCACGAATGCCTATTACATTAAATACACACAACTCGAATGTAAATTTATGGAATAACAGTACGAAGAAAAACCCTCAAAATTGTCGAGTGTATCTGTATACTGTTATTTCGGATGCATAAACATCTACGTATCTGTAAATACGATTAGGCCACGAACCGATGGCGGTGGTTTAGTGGAAATGGTCGAAGAACCAATCTGAATTAATACGATAAACCGACAAAACAATAAAAAACTGTATGCATTCGTGCCGAATCTGCCGTTTGGAGCGATCTCCCTAATCGCACGCATAAATATAAACTTTGCAGCGGTGCAAATTGTAAACAAATTAACAAACAATTTGTTTATTATAACAGATGGATTGAACACTAATACTCTGCAATCTAAAGGGATCAGATTGAAAATAGATAATACGAAATATATCGTTTACAGCGACGACATTTTAAAGTTCCGGATATGAATAATAATATTTTTTATAAGTACGTGATACCTACCGCTTATAACGACATCAGATGTTTCGACGAAACAAAAAAAAATGAGTCAAATCATTTCTTATAATGCCGGACTCTCGACGCGTTAAGGTCGGTTCACGCTACACCGTTTTGGATCCGACCTGTGTATGTCTAGGGCTACTGCGCCTAGATGGAGCTAAAGCATAGTAAAAAGTTGAGCTTGGTCCAAAGTTTAAAGGCGAAATCCATACTGTGAAACTTAAGTTATAAACAATGTAGTTTTCACAGTTATTAAATCTGTCACCAATTAGAATTGCGTCAGACATTAAAAATAAACATCGATTTACTTAAACAAGAATTTAAAATTAATTTAAAATTAAAAAAGACCAAATTAATTTATAACAAGCGTTTAAAAATGTTAAGATTTCATTTATTTTCCATTTCAACTGATATACATAGTATGATGGTAGACAGTTTATTCTCACGGTGTTTTGTGCCGGCGGCTACATTTTAATTAATTAGATGTACCTACCTGGAAAGCAAACTGCAGATAAGGCAATCAGCAACGAAAACGGAATAAGAATACTTTACATAAAACTTTGCACTGCAAATTGTAAAATAACTTAGATACAAGATGTAATACGAAAAGAAAGTTCTTTTAAAATGAGGTGCTCTTTTAACAAATACGTAAAAACAGCATTCAGTAGAAAAAAAACACTGTAATGTATACATTTTATAATATAGCCTTCGATATAACGAGAATATGAAGCATAACTGCGAATTTAATTGTCTATGGTAAGAGAATTAGATTACAAACGCATTGTGATTTGCAGTAAAGACAAATCCATCAACATAACTACAAGGTATCTGTCTGCAAATAGTGATTTCGATACTATTTGCAGCCGTTAATGCACTATAAAATGGGCTGTTTGAATGGATTTGATGATGGGTACCGACGTTCCAATTAAGTTTGCGTTAGTTTGTGTGCTTAAATTCCATGATAATCGGTTACGTTCTAGCATTAGACAAGGTCGACATTCAACAAAGCACAGCTTTGAAAGTTTGTCGATGATATCGATCTATTACCTATATAGATAGAACAAAATAGTCCCAAAGATAATAACATAAGAAAGGTTTAACAATTACGACTTCAGCACCATTAAGTGAATGATGCTAGGTAGTTTAGTAATTACAAAACTTCACTATAGGTCCTTAATATTCATTATTCTTAACCAATGTGTAAAATGGTAACACATTTTAACGAAGCCAAGACAAAATTGTTGTCACAAAGATTGCAAAGCATGTTGATATGTATATGTACGTGTCAACCTGAACTAACCTTTAACGACTCTTATTATACAGTCTCGAATTGTTTTCTATCTACTCTTGATCTAATCAGTCGTGGCACGAATTTACAATTGTGTATAATAGTAACATTTCTGTTACTATAACTACGTGATCTAGCTTCTAGTAGTTTAAAATTGGAAAACTGAAGCAACAGTTTATTTTATTTGAAATACTTTTCCAAATGTATTTTCTATTTGTAAAATGCAAAATACATTTTTGCCTTTAAAAGTTTAGGTAATATCATCGATCAAACATATGAATGAAAAATGCGCACATTGGCTATTAAAGGTATTAGAAGTTTAATGAAAACAGAAAAAAAAGACATTCCATAAATGCCTTCTAATTGAAGAGAGCCCAAAAAACTCCTTGGAAATGGATAATCTAAAATATCGGATCGATATTGTTTTCTGATTTTAGATACCTAGGAAGTCAGATAAGTCAGGACGGAAGGAGTAGTAAGGATATAAAGCAGAGGATAGCGCAGGGTCGTGTCGCCTTTAATAAAAAGTGACTTCTTCTATGCTCGCGAAACGGTTGATTTAGAAATTCGAAAAAGGTTGTTAAAGGTGTATGTTTGAAGCACGGCATTGTACGGGTGCGAAACATGGACAGTGGGCGCGGCGGAAAAGAAAATGTTAGAAGCGTTCGAAAGGTGGTGTTATAGGCGGATGATGAGGATATCGTGGGTAGAAAAGGTTAGAAATGAAGAGGTATTGAAAAGAATAGGAGAACAGAGGACTCTATGGAAGTCAATAAAAAATAGGCGAGATAGGTTGGTAGGACACCTTCTTAGGCATGAAGGTCTAGTCAGAGACATATTAGAGGCAGAAACAGGAGTTAGGAGGGGTAGAGGTAGGCCTAGATTAGATTACTCTTCGCAAATAGTTAAGGATGTAGGATGTTCTAGTTTTAGGGAAATGCGAAGTTTAGCTCGAGATAGGAAAGAGTGGAGGTACGTGTCCAACCAATCTCAGGACTGACGACCTTGTGATGATGATTGTTTTCTGGGTTCAATATCATGTTACATGGAATTTTGAAGTTGCAAATCGATATCAGCACCTGCCAAATCACCACTTATCGTACTTTTAGCAAGGAACTTACGAAATTCTATGAATTACGACAAAACTGGCCGCAAAACAATATCGAATATTACGTATTTTGCATTTAGCATTTAAAATACAAACGTGAAATCTATTTTGTATTTTACATTTGAAATAACAAATCAAAAAAGTATTTGCATTTTGTATTGAAATACTTTTAAAAACCCATTTTGTACATCTCTAGTGGTAATAGTTTACAATTAGACGTATAGAAATCAACGAGACTGTCTAAAACGGAGCATCCACTGACATTTTAACCACGACAACAGGCAGAAACCTCTAAAGTCTAAATTTACCTACTCTACGTTCAATGCCGATACTGTTCGTGACTTTTGGGCCATGCGTTTGATACAATATTGCTTGTTTTCTTCGATGATATAGGTACCAGTTAAAGTCTTCAAAGATGCACTAGATAAAACGGGTTGTTGTTACTATTCAGTCGGTGGTAGTAAGTACATCGGCAGCGCAGGAACAATTTAAACTTCAGTTTTAGCTAGTTATTTAGGAAAGTACTAATTAGGTAGCTGTGCAACTGACTCGTAATCAACTGGATTCTCTCGTTAGCGTAGCAGATTGGTTCTTGCGCCCATTGTTTTAAATTGTATTGCCCTCGAGCAAAACCTGGTATCCGACAACTTAATTGCATCTAATGCTATTATTCAAGTTAAGTTATCTTTTCGTAATACATATTTGTACATAGCATGACGTTGACAATGGCTTTGAATTTTCGAACTGACGTACCAGCGCGGCCGCACGACGGATACCGAATCGGAAACCCGGCGATGACCAATTTGACCAAGTTGACATTTTCTGAAATTAATTAGGCACCTGTGTGTGAGAATACGCGAAAATATTGTCGCCTAAGATTTATTCTAATTTCACCAGTGTGAAACGACTTTAATTGCTAATTTAATTAAAAACATGCCACTGTTTTATGTTTGCATGTTTTGGTAATCATTGTAATGTGTTTCAAATAGAGATGTGCACAATGGTTTTTTAAAAGTATTTAAATACAAAATGCGACTACTTTTTTTGGTTTGATAGTTTGTTTAGCGTAAAGGATCAGAGCCAAAATAGGGTTGCAAATAATTATATTGATGTAAAATCAACATCAATCATTTTATATCAAAATATTTACAACTCCATTTTGTTTCCGATCTTTTACACATTGTAATAAGAGAAAAAAATGGAATCCATAGTTTCTTTAGCTTTGGATTCATCTAATAAGTGAAGTTTTTCGAATCGTTTTCTAAGAATTTTGGATTATATTCAGTTTTATACGAGGGTGGATTGATAAGTTTCCGGCCTAACCAAGAGATGACGCCACTAGGCCTACCTTGAGGTGACATTCTATAGTACCATCCTTGGATAGCTTGTAGCTATAGTTTCAGCCCGATCTCCTTGCTAGTGTAGGTTTGACAGCACGCTGAACAAGACGCCTCTGTGGTTTTCGTAAAAATGGAAAAGCAGGAAAATCGTGCTGTCATCAAATACTTTTATTTGAAGGGGTTAACGCCGAAGGAAATTAAAAAAGAGATGGACTCAACACTGGGGACATCCTCCCCGTCATATTCAACCGTTAAGCAGTGGGTTTCCGAGTTTAAAAAGGGTCGTGTGAGCACCTCTGATGGGCCTCGCTCAGGACGCCCCGTTGAGGTCACAACTCCAGATATGATCGAAAAAATTCATCAAATAGTGCTGGGAGACCGCAGATTGAAAGTGCGTGAGATAGCTGAGACCTGTAAGATGTCATATGAACGTGTGCAACATATTTTGCACCAACATTTGCATATGGAAAAGCTCTGTGCAAGATGGGTGCCGCGTTTGCTAACAGTCGACCAAAAATTGATTCGAAAAAACATTTCTACCGCAAATTTGTCATTGTATAAGCGTAATCCAAGCGAATTTTTGCGTCGATTCGTAACCGTTGACGAAACGTGGGTCCACCACTACACTCCTGAAACCAAAGAACAGTCTAAACAGTGGATTGGACCAGGGGAACCAACTCCAAAGAAGGCAAAAACAATTTTTTCGGCGAACAAGGTTATGGCTACTGTTTTTTGGGATGCAAGAGGTATTATATACATTGATTACCTTGCAAAGGGTAATACTATCACTGGTCAATACTACGCAGACTTATTGCAACGTTTGAGCCACGAGGTGAAAATTAAACGACCTCATCTGGCGAAGAAAAAAATCTTGTTTCATCACGATAACGCACCAGCGCACACGTCAATCGTTGCGACGGCTAAAATCAACGATCTAAAGTTTGAATTGATGCCGCACCCTCCTTACTCTCCAGACCTAGCCCCGAGTGACTATTTTCTGTTCCCTAATCTCAAAAAATGGCTTGGCGGTAAGAGATTTGCGGACAATGAAGAAGTAATCGAAGCTGTAAATGGTTATTTTGAGGAGCTTGACGAATCAGTCTATAGAGATGGCATTAATAGACTGGAACACCGCTATGAGAAATGTATCAGCCTTGGAGGAGATTATGTTGAGAAATAAAAAAAAAAAATTTTTAAAAACCTTGTTTTTCTTGGTCAGGCCGGAAACTTATCAATCCACCCTCGTACATCTGGCGTATATCAATTCGATATTGCAATTAAATTGAATCCCAATTTAATGAAATAAAATCTTAAAAACACTTACTGTACGTATCATGAAGTAAAACTTTTACCTAAACGAAAGTATTGTAACATATTCGTATCTGTGTAAGTCTACTTTCTTGTGAAAGTATCGATAAAAAATCAATGGAGAAAAAGAAATGGACACCTTTGGCTAATCCGTTAAAACAAATAACAAAAATTACTTTTTAAACCAATTAAAAAAACCTATGGTATAATCAATCGAGGTGAAACACTTCGTGATTTTACTCGAATGAATGATGGTTGAGAGAAAGGAAGATTCTCTGAATAGTTTTTAAATTGTTTTAAAACTAATTATTGAATTATATTATTAACAATTTAAAATTAAATCGGTCGCTAATAAGCGCCTAAACTACTGGATAAAAATTACTTCTTTATACTAATGGTAATGTTATGTAGACGCATTTGAGTCATGCACCTACGTTTTATTGCTAAATCAACCATAGTATTTACTTTTATAATAAAAAAAACCTTTCTCCATGACTCCAGTCCATTATAAAATACACTTTCTCTCCATTGATATCAAACGTAGGTTCGCAAAGCTAATGGTAACGATTACGCAAGAAAGGCATTAAAATGTATGTACAATATTAAATTTAATGAAATAATTTAATTAAATAAATAGAGCATGAAATACTATTTACCATAAACTGGTATTACAATCGCATAAATGCGAAAATATTGAACTGATTGCCAAGTTCTTTATAAACGACACTTATGACCACTTAGCATACTACAAGTTCAAGATAATTACTGAAAAGATTCCTTTCTTTTCAAAATTTCACTTTATCAAGGAGAAGTTGTACCAAACAAACTTATAAGGAAACAATTTCTTCTTTTCAATTCAATGCAACCTTTTGTTGTTACACAAATAATGTAATAAAATAACAATTCAATGCACGAATCTGAATGCCCATAATCATTTAAAGAATAGTAAATACTTACCACTAACGAACATAAAAAAAGTATAAAAATAAAACTGAAACGTAAAATAAGAATTCTAGTGTTGAATCGTTTCAAATCCAGCGATTAATAAGTCTGGTTTATTACATTTAAAAATTAATGGTTATTTATAATAATAGTCAGTTAAATTTTCATCATCTCATTATACGAATTGTCTAGAATAAAATACAGCTCAAGGCAACATAGTACCTTCTTTTGTGGGTGTCTCTCAGGACCCAAATTCAGGCCCCATTTTATTAAGTATACTTATTATATACACTTTATTCATTTTATTATATAAAAAATATATTTTAAGCACCCAATAACCGTGTTATAATTTTACCATTTCCTATAGCTTCATTACTGAAAAGTATATTACACAAGCAAGCAATAGAAACTCTAAAATAACAATTTTATTGACTCGTAGAACAAACGGTATTTTAACATGAGGTATTTCCTGCATTTCGTTGTTGCAAAACGTTAACAAACATAAAATAATTCGAAGTGGTCTGTATTCTGTCGAAACTGACAGACGCGGATCGCGATTTCGATCTTTTTGGATCTCATCAGCGCGTAGCAGGCAGCTCCGACAGAACACAGACCAACTTTTACCTGCTGTCTTAACAGTGCGTTTTAGAAAATACTACAAATGGCGCAGTAAACGCCATCTGTAGCACGATGCTACATTTTAGGATTTTGTCCACACAAGTGGACCTTGTTGGAGCATACGTAATCATCACATGTTTACATCAAATGAATAAAATATGCTTTTTGATTTCAGTTTCTCCAATAATGGTAAGAGAGATTTCGTCTAAAACAAATTTGGAGATGTTGGCCTCCCCGTCCACCGACAAGTATAAGATATCAAGTCAAAAATCAATCGAAAACGTCACAGTTACTGACGACGAAAGGTACAAACGTATCTTGCCATATTTAGAATTTTATTCCCAAAAAGCCCCCATAGAAGATCATCGCATGCTAACTGTAGCACAGTACAATGAAGGAAATCCAAAAATTCATTTCGTTGTCCCGATCGAACCAGGCAAAAGGTACAAAAATCCCCAGAGCAATCGTCAAAAACAACAAAAAGAAATTTTTGTGCAGTTTACCAAATACAACGCTCAACCAGGTCCATTTGTACCCATTGCCAAAAAACCGCCACCCCCGCCCCCAAATTTTAGCGAAATATACGACAAACTATCCCAGTTAAAAATGCTTCAACTCAACTCATTAGAAGCACCTACTTACACCCGAATAAAATCGATCAAACCACTAGCTCCGAGACCCTTTGTGTCGATTCAGGCGATAGGAAACCTTGGAAAAGGTCCCCCTATAAACCACGACCGAAACAAGCCAGCAAAGACAATAATTTACGTACCACCAACCCCTTTGAGAAACGATTATTTCCAAACAAACCCCAACGAATTTTACCCGGTACAAGTACAAGAAAATAAAAAACACCAAAACGACTATTACGATTCCTTCAAAGAGAGCGCCCTTACGCACAATAATAACCAATACTTCTACGAACACCCTATAGTTGTAAAGGACAACCCCCAAAGTACGTACGTCCCAATTAAAGTCAATCAACAACATGGAACTACAGGTTACGAGCATCAATCTTATTATGACCCTCAACTATCAGACTACTACATCCAGCAGGAACCACATCAACAACCAAAATACGAACTAATCAACCGTAATGTTAATCACCCTACAGCCCCAATTGTTTATGAAGACGAATACAGAAACGATTACGATGACATGGCGGAAAACCCTAGCAAAATATATCCGATATTAGAATACGGAACAAAGCACCAAAAACAGGAACAAACAACGCCAAAAGTAACCAGTATAAGTTCTACGATTCGGCCTAAACTGCAAAAAGAATCGAATAACCAGCAAACAACAGATTCAATAGTACCAGTGCCACCAAAATTGGTCGAAATCATATCACAAAATACGATGAAATATTACCAAAATACCCCGTCTTCCGCTGATTCAGTTCCAAATCTAAGCGAGGAAACTGCGAAGAAAAACTCTCTTAACACGGGTTTAACAATGGTACCAAATTATCAATCACCAACGAATCATAAAGAAGACCCAGAAGTGAATGTGTTAGACTACGACCGATCGTCAGAGTCAGATTACAAAAACTCAGTCGATTCTTCGGAAAGCGACAGTAGTTTAAACAGTTTATTGAAGAAGCTTCAAGAAACGAACACCCTTCCCAAAACATTTACTGTTGAGAACATAGATAATAGCATCAAAACGTTGGTTCATATTTTAAGTTCGTTGAAAAAACACAAGAAATTATTGCAACCTGTTGTATCGAATGACAACGATCAATATGATGATATTGAAAATGAAGCGGAAGGTCCTATATCGAGTGAGAACTTTCCGGGGGACACCCCCGAAGGAGGAACCCCGGGACGACCAGGAATAGATTATCCTGCTTTATCTGCAATACCTCACACCTCTTTCGACTGCAATACGCAAAGATACAAGGGATTCTTCGCAGATCCAGAAACACAATGCCAGGTAATAAATTATGCACTTGCAGGACTTTTATTTTAAGTAAGTCATTGGTAATTTAATTGTTTATGTGTAGGTTTGGCATTATTGTGATTTAAACGGTGGTCAAGCATCCTTCTTGTGCCCGAACGGAACAACATTTAGCCAAGTGGCTCTAACATGCGACTGGTGGTATAACGTCAAGTGCGCCAATACGCCACAATTATACGTACTCAACGAGAGACTCTACAAGTACATCATACCCCTTACACCTAAATTTCCTGAGGACTATAGTGGCCCCTTGGTCGATAAGTAAGTAAATCATATTATTTAAACCAAACTGTTCACGAATTTCATAAATTATTGTTTATTTCCCAAAAAAAAATAAAATACGATTTTATATGTGAAAAAAATATTTCACGTAGTCCCATATACCAAAAATATATATAAAACCGCAAGAAGAAACCGCGTTTTCCCAAAAATAAAAAAGTGAAAATGTTACTTTTCTCTTTTGTTTATGGTTTCTTTAATTAACTACTGTAACAATGATGTTCATCTAAACCAACCGTTTAATCAGTAACAACCGAAATAAAATCGATTTTAATTGCTTAATTAACGAACAGAAAAAATAGCGTTTTTCTATCGAAAAGTAATAATAAATACGTATTTCATGTCCACTTTCAGATACTTGGCGATAAAATTCAAAGAGATGGAAGAAAAAATGAAAAAACAGAAAAAGGGTAAAAAGCCATCAGAACAAAAGGCAGACAGCGAAGAAGAAACGACTTCCTCGGAAGAAACCGATCCCTTGACGAAGGACAAAAAAGAAGATGGATCAATAGATCCATCGATAGTTACCTTATCGGAAGTTAATCAATAAATCGGCCTGTGTTATAAATTAGGTTAAAAAATAACCCCCGACGTAATTTATTAAATATTAATTATTTATACTACCAGTTATTTATCCAATTTGGTTTCAACAGCAATTAATAAATAATAATTAACGACAAAAATGGCAAAGCCCAAATATCCACTTTCGAAATTTATAAAACCATTTCATAAACAGTAATTGTTCATTAATTAAACAAGTTGTTAGCCTTTTAAAATTACTAAACTCACCAAGGTAGACATATGTAACGAGGGATTCCCAGCTTCTTTATTAAAAAAAGAATTGCTGAGTTAATTCGATAATAATTTTTTTTGCCACAGGCTTAGAGAATGTTTTCACAGGAATGCCTTTTTTATTAATTTATTACCTGCAGTGTCCTACTTAATAACTTGAAACACGCAACAGCTTATATTGTGTATTATATTTTGCAAAGTTTATTGCATAAATAGGTATAGTGAATTTTTCAAAATACGTTATGCCATAATTTATCAAATTAATGTAAAAAAACTTAAGAACTATTTATTTCTAGTCAAGCTGTATAAATTAGGTAGGTAATCATGATAATAGAAGACCAGTAAACCAATAAATAATTAAAAATCAATTTTTTTTGTTTTTGTTTTCGTTTACAGGTAAAAAAGGCGCAAACGGTTTTAAAAATTGTAAGCAATTCGTTGTTAAATGTAATTAACTCGAAATTACAACAGATGGCATAACGGTAGTGCCAAATGAGCAGCAAACCCTTTAAGAAAAGGGCAATAATTAACGCAACAGGAATATTTTACCCTTACTAAACTTGTTAAAGTTAATAAAAGAAGACAAAAATTCTTACCTTCTGTGATGCAGTCATAATTTTCAGGACGTCATTTGCCTTAGTTACCAACGACTGAAAGTGAGATGTTTTTGAAGATTCCTGTAACAAAATATGGGATGTTTAGTTTAATTTGTAATAAGACTGAGTGTAGATTAGCAACCATTTTAAAATAAGCTTTGAAACTGAATTTTCTTTATCTAATTCTAATTTAGCATGAAAACTTTTTATTTAATTAATGTAATTTTATTGTCAAGAAACCAATGGCAACTAATAGCATTTATTTCAGAATATTTGTGAATGCAAACACCAATTAAATATTTCCTTTTTCCTTTTTCTTTTTTTCTTTTTCTTAATTAAATAAAATGCTTACCAGTATGGTAAGTTGTTCATACTCATGCCCAGTATGAAACTGTACAATACAATAGCAGCAAACTTCAGTGGAACATGTCTTACAAAAGAAATCAAGGAATGAATCAGAATGGACTTTACACTTTTTATTTATTTCTGGAGTGGCAGGTTCCAAAGACTCTATAGTGTGTTTCATAAAGGTCTTGGAAACCTGGTGCAATTGAATACTACAGTTGTTACAGAAAATCTCATCGCAATTTTGGCATTTTACAGTTGCTGGCAAGGTACATGTAAACATAGAACAATTAACTGAAACAAAGAAATATCTCAATTAATAATAATATTTATTAATGGAATAATAAATACAAACCTTGTGGAATAGTAACTGGCGGCATTGAAAGATCCATCATAGAAAGATTTGACCGGTTTGACTGGAATGATTCTGTTCTTCTACGACTAGAGTAATTCACTCCAGATGGTATTAAATTGAATTTTGAATATACTGACTCAGGTTTGTTTGAGAGCATTAGGCCAAGCACATAAAAATTAGTATAGTACATCTGTTGTGGCTTTCGCTTTTCATTTTCATCAAGAGTTTTTGTATCAGAGCATACACCACACACAACTATCTTTTTAGCTAAGCTATTATGGACACATTCTTCACATATTGTATGTTTACAATCTAGCACAAGAGGGACTCTTCCAAAAAGAATGGTATTTCTTACTACAATGAAATTAATATGAATTAAATTAGATATCTAATTTATAGGACATGTGAAGTACAATACTTACTTTGAAATTCATAATGCCTATTACAATTTGGACAAACAAATGACTTGTAATCCAGACTTACAAGACTGTCTGACCTAGCTAATGGTGAAGTTGAGGATCTCGAAGGTATTCGTGTCTTTGAAGAACCAAGAAAATCCATTTTAATCTATCTTATCTAATCTATACTTGTAAAAGAACGGGCAAACACAATCCAGAAAAGAGGCACAAAGAGCACATTAAATACTCTTCCAAATAAACAAATACAAATTAAAGGTTAAGTCGTTCCAGGTCTTGGAAATTTGACTAATAAGAAAGTAATTTTATTTCACCATTTATAACAGACGATTATTTAGAGAGAAATTAATGTTTCTCTACTTCAACCTAAAATTTATAAAGCATTTAAAAGTTACAACACCGGTAATTTACATTCAGAAAACCCAATGTACCCAACCACCATCCTTTCAATCTGTAGGTCGAACAACCTGTAGAATTAAAAGTTACTAATAGCCAGATCACAGAAGTAAATAAAAATACAGATCGAATTAAAATTGAAGTTTAAAAAAGTAAAAAGATCTAAAGAATGCACTTCACTATAAGAAATGAAATTAATATATTATATTTTATTACCA
>NW_020438876.1:367407-391018 GCF_000699045.2 Agrilus planipennis | reverse complement strand
GTGCGATGACAAATTGGTACTCTCCGGCATTATCTTCAAGAAATATACAAAACAATTATACATAAAAAAGCGCTCGTGAAATTATTTGAAGATGGAAAGTATTTAGTAAAGTTTGAGAAGTGATAATTACGTAAAAAAGTACGTAGAATCTCATGATGCCAACGGTTTTCGGGAGCGATGACAAATTGGTACTCTCCGGCATTATCTTCATGAAATATACAAAACAATTATACATAAAAAAGCGCTCGTGAAATTATTTGAAGATGGAACGTATTTAGTAAAGTTTGAGAAGTGATAATTACGTAAAAAAGTACGTAGAATCTCATGATGCCAACGGTTTTCGGGTGCGATGACAAATTGGTACTCTCCGGCATTATCTTCCATGTTGGGTTGTCTATATATCATATTGCAAATTATAGTTTAATTGTCTTTAAAAAGAAAAATATAAACTAGCATCCCTAAAAATATAATTATAAGATGATAATTCATCAATCTACTTCAATGAAGTCAGAAATGTAGCTCAGTTATAGGTTTTATTTTAAATTGTCCCGGCGCCTCCACCAAAACTTATTATAATTACTTAATAAATAATTGCTAATAATGTTCGTGTACCAGCATGAATGTCTTCTTTTCAGCATCAAAGCTATAAAAGATTTTTCAAGAATCAAAAATTAACATTAGATAGCTACTATAAACGAAATTAACGAAAACATTTCGAAATATGTAAATGTACATAGACGTGGAATTTTTCAGCTTTCACTGCGTCCTGACTTTTTTACCTGTCCTAACTACATCCCTGTATATACAGAGTGTATTATGCAATTTCGTTCAACATTAAATTGAAATAAAACACAAAAACTGCGGAAAGTTTGTATTTTATATATATATATATGTTACAATTGTCTATTAATATTGTTTTTTTGCTTTATTTCGCTGTAACTGTCCTGTTTATTTTTTACGTTTCTTTTGTTAAAAAAACAGTGAATAGAATTGTTCAAATCCATGCATACGTTTTACAATTAGTAAAGTTATATGTGTATGAATGCATGATGGAAAATGGAAAACATTCGCATCCTGCGATTGGTGTTTCCATGTCGGCAAAATAAATGCAATTAGAATGGAAAATTGCATCCACACGCATGGGGTAGGTACAAATTGCATTTGTAGATACTGCTCATGCTCAAATTCTAGAAATATTTCCACTCGTCGTCAAATAATTACATTAGTCAAGTTGTGTTCAACCGAAGAACTAGTGCACATCAGTCATTGGAAGCGCAAATTCGTATATCTTTTTCAAAAAAGAGGAAAACGAAGCTGCATCAGTACTCTAAATATTCGCTGAAGAAAAGTCAAAAGTCGTAAAATAATAAAAAAATAAAGTTTTCTGGGATTGTGTTTTTTGTTTTTGAAATATACTGTTGAAGGAGTGGTTTTTGTATCCTTTTTGTTTTTTATTTTTTTTTGTTTCAAGTGCTACTAACAATAAATAATCGGCTCGTGTTAAGTAATGAGCTAAACTGTTTCAACTCTTCAGTAAATCGTAAAAGCAACAGGTTACCCTCAAAGAAAATTGAATTGGCCCCAAGGTAAAGGTTGCTGTTGTACGTGTGTACTCTTAATAATTCTCTATCAAAATTGAAAAGAAGTATTTGTACATCATTTTCAAAAACACAATCAAAATAAGGAATATTTGTTCTTGTTGCATGTTTAATATGTCTGCATGTTTATTGCTATCGTCATGTTAAAATTGATAAGAAGTTTTCGTAAGTGAAGTAAGAAAATACAGAATCGGCGAAACGAAGAAAGAACTAATTGTGAGTTTATCATCATTTACGAAAAATTTAATTCAAGAACAACTTGCACTGCGAACCTTACGAAATAGTTTATTTTATTTTCTTCTAGCTGTTAAATAAATTAGATATTATTGTCACCTTTTTAAAAAGGTATTTTTATTAAGTACATTATAATAACAAGGAGGCACATTTTACTAAAGTTTTCTGAATTTGATCAGAAAAACGAATTCACTTAATACTTTATCATTATTGTCTGATACATTTTTAAACCACAAAAAGTAATCACGAACTGCTTGATGATTAATGATTAGTCATTATACAGTTTTTTCAATTTCTCGATGTATCGCAAACGAGCACATTCATAAACGTCTAGTAAAGCACAAAAACTACTCTGAAAAATTGACACAACAGCCACCCCTGTACAGCACCTAAGATGATTTCTTTTTATGAACAAAGAATACCCAAATATAAAGTAAAATGAAAGAATTATCTTTAATAATTAAAATAAAAAATATTGTTGATCACAAAATATACAACTTATCATAATAGTGACAATATCACGTCCGGTGTAGGAATTGCAGGATTACGTTTTAATAGGTTTATGTGGGATTAAACACGAATTATTCTTGTTACATGAAATATGAATCAATATGGCTTCTCTCTGATTAACACGTTAAATACTTTTCCAGACAAACGATTTTGAAGATGTCAATGAACTGTTGAATACTAAATGATGTCTTTTGATATTAATTAACTCATGGTTTGATAAGTAATAATTACAGTATAAAGTCAGTACGTAAAATCTCACGGTGTCAACAATTTTCCAGTGCGGTATCAAAAGTAGTTTCCGACAATTATACATAAAAAAGCGCTCGTGATATTGCTTGAAGATGGAAAGTATTTGGTAAAGTTTGAGATGTAATAATTAGGTAAAAAAGTACGTAGAATCTCATGATGTCAACAGTTTTCGGGTGCGATGACAAATTGGTACTCTCCGGCATTATCTTCAAGAAATATACAAAACAATTATACATAAAAAAGCGCTCGTGAAATTATTTGAAGATGGAACGTATTTAGTAAAGTTTGAGAAGTGATAATTACGTTAAAAAGTACGTAGAATCTCATGATGCCAACGATTTGCGAACTTTAGATAATAAACTATGCACTTGTTACCTAAGTGCTATGTATGTAACAGCTTTATTATTACGTGGAAAATGAGGAATTTACAAAGTTAATTGTATTTAATGCATGTAGACAAGCGACTTCATTAGATCAATAACAAGTTGAAGGTATAATTTAAAATAATTACTAGTGAATTTTTTTTCTGAATGAAAAGAAATAATCTTGTCTGAAGGTGGCACAATCTTTTTGATATCGATTTGTTCCTGTAATGTAAAATAACCGATGTATATTGTGTAAAATGTGCTTTTCTTGTTTTTGCTTTGTTTTTATATTTGTTTTTTACACTGGAATATCAAAGTGTTTAAGAATTCATCACGTGAAGATATATTAGAAGAACAGTGATGAGTGAAGTCTAACAAAAGTGCAACACGTATATATTATGTACATTGTACATACAATAATGTAAATGCGGTATTTTATACAGAAATTTAATATACAATAAAATTTGTAAGGGTTTAGTTGCCTAATTGCTCCTAAAGCCCCTAAACATGTATTGTTTTATAATTTTACTCATAGCTGTAAGATATCTACAATGTTTTCGGTTTCTATTATACTTCATCGTTTCAAAATTTCTATGGATAGTTCAACGGTATTGGTACACAATTAAATTATAAATTAGTTTTGAAATTTAAATTAATTATCTAAAATTATTAAAATAACACGGTATAGTTACAGGGAACAGCACAAGAAATGCTTTTATGCAAAAGAGATTACTTTTATTCGTTTTTTAAATTGTACCCAACTTTAACAATTTTTTGTAAAGTAAAATAATAAAATCTATTCTCCGAAACTTTCGTATAAATTAATTAGACTAATTATAAAAGTACATAAAAGAAAAGAATTCAAAATTGGGTTAATAAAACAAGAAATGGTACAACTTTAAATAAACTTGTGAAAAATGTTAGACAACAGTTGGCAGATTGCTAGGAATAAAATAGGTAACAGATTAGCAGCATTAACGCCATAAGGTAAATTGGTGGATCTTTTGGCTTTTGGTTGGGTACTAAAACTAGGAAAATAACAGCTAGCAGTAGCTGTACTTATTACTACTGCTAATGTAATTATATACACATACAAATAAAATATGCATGTGTTTGGAACATATGTATAACAAACTCTGTATGTGTGTAGATGCGTGATATAAATCTCTCTATTTAAAAAATTTATAAAATTATAAATCATTGAACAATAAGCAGTCAGTTTGCAATTTTATTATTTTTTAAGCTCATTTTATAAAGTAGCAAGTGATGCGCCTGAAAAAGATATATTGTGAATAATTCTAAATTGTTTATAAAAGAACTAAAATTTGACAGGCATGGCAGTCTAAAGAAGTTAAAAATTGGGTGGCGTTGTGATGGCAAAAACTTGGCGAACGGTAAGTAAATTAGGTATATTGGCGTATAAAATTATCACCATAAAGGTAATTGTAATGTGTAGAATTAATACGTCGGTACAAGGAATTTTAATTAAGTGTACTAACATTAATCAAATTAATCGCCATTAGAAAAGAAATAAATGTCCTAAAATTTGCAATGGCGGTAAATGATGACGAATTTGTCTATTTAGATTTATACTTATGTTATCAATAGTTTTAAACAAGTGTTTTTAAAGGTAATTCTTTTTTATTTATATAGAAATTAATAAGAGAAAATAGGTTTGCACATAGTGGGGTTACGTTTTGCAGCACCTTGGTTACTTTAACCCCCTATTTACCTATTTCCCAAATAATTTTTATGTAGAGCAGAAGATAATTGTATGTTTAATTTTTGAACAGGTTTTTTAAGTTATAAATATCGTTTTTAGTAGTTTTATTACGGCCAACGCAATTCATGTTTTGAATGTTATTGCTAACTTTAATGGATAACTGTTGTTTCTAATTTAATACAGTTGCAGGTCAAATGACTATTTTACTAACATCTGTGCTATAGGTAAACTGTTTTCATATTGCTTCCAGTTATTTGTATTATTTTGTGATAAATTTAATATAAACATAGATTTATTAATAGTGGAAAATAACAATAATTTTTTATCTAGGTTTTAAACTACTTACAATAATGGATCAACAGTTTTGTCTTCGATGGAACAATCATCCAACAAATTTAACTGATGTGCTTATAAGTTTATTAAAAAGGGAAGCATTATGTGATGTGACTTTAGCATGTGATGGAGAAACTTTCAAAGCTCATCAGACAATTTTATCTGCATGTAGTCCATATTTTGAAAAAATATTCCTTCAAAATGCACATCCCCACCCTATAGTGTTTTTAAAGGATGTCAATTACAACGAAATGAGGGCACTCCTCGATTTTATGTATAAAGGTGAAGTCAATGTTTCCCAAAACTTACTGCCAATGTTCCTAAAGACAGCCGAAGCCTTACAAATAAGGGGTTTGACTGATAATAATTCTCTTAACAATAAGGGTGATGATATTGCCACTGAAGTGCCAAAAAGGGAAAAGCTTGCTGGTAGGGAATCTCCACCAAATGAAAAGAGGAAACGAAAATCCTTAAGCAACTGTGATACAATATCTAATTCAAATGTTGAACGATTTACTGATTCTCAGGTAATATACATTTATTATTAACTATGAACATGATCCTTTTAAATAATTTTATGGTAATTACAAGTTTTCGAAGAAAATTGGCTATGTGTATGTAAACTAATTTTTAGTAATTATTAAATAACTTTTATTTACTTTACCATTTAAAGTTATTTTGTCAAATATTATAGAATGTCTAGTATTATATTTGAAATTATTCAAAAATGAATATTCAACTCTTCTTACAATAACAAAATTTACATGTTTAATACTGGTAGAATTAATTTTTCTTTTACTATAAACCTAAAGTTAATGAAAATTTAACAGGCTAGGCATTTTAGTTTTTTCATTATTTTTAATTTTTTAAATTTGGAATAATTATCACAATTTTTGCTAGCTCCAGTACCTTCTTTAGTACACATTTCTCCTTGATATAATTTTAAAGTTTAACTTCAAATTATAACAATATATCTGTTTTTGTTTAATGTAGGCATCATTTCAAAACAACTATAAAGGAAGTCCAACCCTACCAAAGTTAAATCCAATTTCACCTGTTGAAAGGGACCTGAATATTGATGATAGACAGACGACTCCTCCACATATCAAACAAGAACCCCCACAAGATGGTAACTCGCACATTGACTCGTATCATTCAATGTCAGAAGCATTACAAACAGTAAGTTTTTAAATTCCATTTTGCTGATCTACATTATATACATTAAAACATAAAAACGCTTTTTGATATTAAATCGTGCATAAGTAGTTTGGTCCTTCGAGACGGATTTAGTATTTAACTGGGGACGACACCTTGGGTGTCAAAACGCATTTCAGATTTCTTTAAAGTTTTTAAGTGGAATTTTGAGTTTTATTATCTTATGTTCAGTTACAATATTTTTACAGTAAGATTTATATATAACTGATTATTTGTAAATTGATTTTTGAGATTTGTTTTAATAATATTATTTATTAATCATTAATTAGGGCAATTGATAGATTATTTCTGTGTTCTGTTTGAATTATGAATAAATGTTCATAATCTGATGTATATCACGGTCGATAAGATTATTGAATATCAACGAGACACAAGATAATAATATGGTAGTATTCAGTATTTATTAGAACAATAGGCAACTAATTGATGTCACTGATTGATTTGCACTTGTTCAACATGCAATACAAAATTAGTTTCGTGCAACGAACAGCGTTTGTTAGTTAATTAAACAGTTTTTCGTATTTTTAGAACTTTTTGTACGTTTCCTAAGTATCATAGATTGATAAGAAGCTATTATGATTTGAAAAAATTAATTACATATAACTTTTGTGTAAGAGAACACAATGAATATGCAGACTAAGCAATTAAAGTCTTTCATAAAATGTACTTTATAAAACGTTTCAAGCTTTAAAAACCGTTTCTTTACTTTATATGTACGATCTGCAATTAATATTATTTTGATACGTCGTTATTGTTTTTTCTTTAGATTTTTGATCAGGTTCTCGTAATAGAAACTTGATTTGTGAAACTGCTAGGGTGAGGGGAAGTACATATAAATTTTGCATCAGTTTCCTGCTACCCGCACATCGCTCTGCTTCAACTGGTTGCATAACTACGCTATTAATTTTAATGTTCATTATCCATTTTATTTTAATTTGTAGTTTTTACCTTTTCTATGTTTTAATATAATTTGAATATTTATAGGGCGGTAGCTTGAGTGTGCATGCGGACGACACAAACGCAGGAGGCACCAGTTTATCAGAATTGAGCGAAGGTGAATCTCAGAGTACAGTACCATCGCAAGAATTAACAGATACGATCGATGGTAAGTTTTATTTAACTATTTTTTGGCATGGTATTTTTGACAATACTTCCATTAATCAATTAATTAATTGTTAATAATAATAATTGTAATGTACAAAACGCTTCGAAATATACTGAGGGAAAGTAAAACTTTTCTTCTAAGCTGGTATTTTTGGCAGGTCTCTAAACTCGCTTTTACTTCACTTGTTCTAACTTTTCTATTGTATATTCTTTATTAAAACCAATTATAATTGAAGAAACGGTAATGAGCTTATTACAAAAGATTGATTACTTTTTATATGAACAAAAAAGGGTGTTAAATCTTAATATGGTTTAATTAGTAAAATATCTCAATAATTTAGTGTTGTTTAAAGCGTGGCGGTATCTTTTTATTTTGTGAAGTGATGTGAGGAGTGGGTGTAATAAACCAGTAAAATTGGTTCCAAAATACGTAATTATAAAAGTTTAAGTTGATAAATTGCCAGGGAAGTGAATAACAAACTTAAACTTCTATTTTATTTTTAATATTGTAGTGGTCTGACAAATTTACGTAAAAATTTGTTTAATAATTACCTAAAAATTGCTTAGTGAGTGCTTCAGTTAAAGTGACTTTATTTAGAATTTATAGTGCAGTTGCAGTACGATTACACTGATAATTTATTTATGTATCTCTACTTTAAGGTGTTGTTCACATCGTTTTATTTTTNATGAATACATAATTATGTTTCTGTATGTTTCAACTATATGTACAATAAAAATTTTTGTATTGAATTTATTATACTATTGATTTGTCCATTTTTCTTATAAATGAACGACAACGACGACTGTAATGTTTGATTTACACATTTATTTTGATATTTCTTAATAAACTGTAGGGGACTACTATTGCTCTTAAATCCAGAGAAAAATTATTTTCTGGACATTATTACCTTTTAAATAGTTGTGTAGATTAAAAACTTTTTTGGACGCATTAAAAATATCTGTTGGGTTACTTCTGTTATTTAAACGTATGACGCTTTGGTGCATGCATTTCTAAATAAGGGACTTCCGAATTTTGGTTAATGGTGATGGTTGGCTTCTTTCTCTGTTCCAGCTGCTCCTTGGCAGGAACAGAGACAAGCAGCACAACCTTATTACCATCAGCCAGACACTGAATTTTCGTCGAAGCTGCCCTATTACTACTTACAGGAACCTCGGGCAGCCCCTCTAGATTACTGTGATATTTTTGAAAAAGTTTCGGAATCAACTTTACTATATCGTTGTAAAATGTGTAGCAAAAACGTAACAAATCGATGGCATCACGCAGCCAAACATCGACCCCAGTCGAATATGTGCCCAGTTTGTCAACAGACATTTACTAGAAAAGACAATATGAAGGCCCATATCCGATTAAAACATACCAGTTTCTTCCCAAATGACCCCGTTTGTTGTGATATTCGATTTGAAAGAGATACTATGTATTTTTAATTTATCTTGTGTGTGAGAGACTGATAAATGTTTATAATTTTGTACATACAAATGTGCAATGTCCAATAAACTAATGATATTGCTGATTCAAGATTTTTCTTGAACTCTCTGATTGATCTATTTTGAACGCTTCACATATACTGTCCAAGTTTCTAGTCTAAACTTTTGGGTTTTGTCATTGTTTTTGATCAGCATCTTCAATAGTGACTAAAAGCAAATGTTATGGCAAAATTGAAACGCCTGGAAAATAATCTTCAATTAATTTTTTACTAAGTAATTCAGTGCATACCGAATCGGTATATAGTGAAATTTAATTAATCAACTAACAACATAATTGTTTAAAAACTGTAGATATATTAAAAATAAACTTTTTGGTGTAGGTCTATTGAAACAGAAATAAGAATAACAAATTTCCATGCATGTAACTTGCTTCCCCTTGTGATCTTATTGCTTAATCATATATACTTTTGACATTTAGTACCAATATTTTTAGAAAATTAAAAACAATTGTGTAGCTAAACGCTTTAATTAATTAAATTAAAAAATTACTTGAAAGACAGTAAAGAAAATTTATATTTAAGTATTGGCGTTGTCAGTTAGTTAGCCGTAATTATGAAATAACTGTTGCTTGATATAAATGTGATATAAGAAGTGATATATACATATGTATAAAGAGGTGTGGTGATAGATAATTAAATAAGGCTCATGATATTTCATCAACATAGGGTTGTCAGTCCAAACATTGGTTGGACACATCCCCCTACTCCTTCCTAGTTTGAGTCAATCTTGGTATTTCCCCAAAACTTGAACATTTAATTCTAACCATTTGCAGACAGTAATCTAATCTAGGTTTTCTTCTACCCCTTGCTACTTTTGCTTCTATCTATCTAGCCCTCTATGTTTCAGATGGTGATCCACCATTCTAGTCCTCCTTTTCTTTACTAACAACCTCTCCTACTTTTTCAGTATTTTGTTCATCCTCCTATAGTACCAATACCCTCCTATAACTCTAAAAATTTAACACCCTTTAATTGGAAGAAAGGAATAGCTAGGAATTTGAATGTTATTTTTTTTTTGGTATTTGGCAATATAAAGTGTATAGATATGCGTATATAGTGTACATATTATTCTTATATGAGTAACAACAATTCTTTTATTTAACTTGCATTTTTTACTTGACCTTTACTTATTTTTATTTTCTCTCCTATTTTGCTGTGGTACTAAATGTCATAACCTTGCTCTGGGGTGCACTGTCACTATTCTGCTGTCACTTACTTATTACTTACCTTATTAGTAACTTGTAACGTATGTATATTGCATTACGTTAAAGTTAATTTTTGGTTTGCAGGTTCAAAAGCCTGGCACATGCGGCTAACATTTGAAAAACTGCCAGGTGGCTGCAACCTGCACCGCTGCAAATTGTGCGGTAAAATAGTGACGCACATACGCAATCACTATCACGTGCACTTCCCAGGCAGGTTTGAGTGCCCTCTGTGTCGAGCGACGTACACCAGGAGCGACAATCTCCGCACCCACTGCAAATTTAAGCACCCGCGTTTTAATCCTGACACGCGCAAGTTTGATCCACCCCCTGCTGTATTCAACGATACATCCGTCGACTGATCTTGGCTTTATTTTTATTACTTTTATTGCAGGGCGCTGTACTCATAATTTTATACATACATAAATACTATTCTTTTTATTATTATTATTATTTTCTTTTTTGTACGTCGGCAATTTTTGCCCCCCCCCCTCAAATTAAGAACGGTTGTTATTACGGATGGGGCAAACAGTTTCTAATTGTTTATTAGTTTGTTACCTAATTAAAACGGGTTTACTAAAAAAAAAAGTGTTACATGAAGTAAAAAATATTGGGAAAAATAAATTTCTATTTATGAATCTCATATAATTACTTAGTTTTTTGTCGATGCATTGTTTGCCCTTATCAATCAAAACGATCGTTTTTTTATTTTGTTTTTCTTCAAATTATGTTATTGTTTTGTAAATACGCCTTCTTGTTATTGTGCAAAACTTTATAACACTATCTGACTTATAACGAGTAATATAATTATGGGTGTGGTCGAGGAGCTCATGTTATGTTAAAACCTCAAGTAAAATAATGAAGAATTTCTAAGGATTTTTCTGTGCAATACGANAATAAGGCTCATGATATTTCATCAACATAGGGTTGTCAGTCCAAACATTGGTTGGACACATCCCCCTACTCCTTCCTAGTTTGAGTCAATCTTGGTATTTCCCCAAAACTTGAACATTTAATTCTAACCATTTGCAGACAGTAATCTAATCTAGGTTTTCTTCTACCCCTTGCTACTTTTGCTTCTATCTATCTAGCCCTCTATGTTTCAGATGGTGATCCACCATTCTAGTCCTCCTTTTCTTTACTAACAACCTCTCCTACTTTTTCAGTATTTTGTTCATCCTCCTATAGTACCAATACCCTCCTATAACTCTAAAAATTTAACACCCTTTAATTGGAAGAAAGGAATAGCTAGGAATTTGAATGTTATTTTTTTTTTGGTATTTGGCAATATAAAGTGTATAGATATGCGTATATAGTGTACATATTATTCTTATATGAGTAACAACAATTCTTTTATTTAACTTGCATTTTTTACTTGACCTTTACTTATTTTTATTTTCTCTCCTATTTTGCTGTGGTACTAAATGTCATAACCTTGCTCTGGGGTGCACTGTCACTATTCTGCTGTCACTTACTTATTACTTACCTTATTAGTAACTTGTAACGTATGTATATTGCATTACGTTAAAGTTAATTTTTGGTTTGCAGGTTCAAAAGCCTGGCACATGCGGCTAACATTTGAAAAACTGCCAGGTGGCTGCAACCTGCACCGCTGCAAATTGTGCGGTAAAATAGTGACGCACATACGCAATCACTATCACGTGCACTTCCCAGGCAGGTTTGAGTGCCCTCTGTGTCGAGCGACGTACACCAGGAGCGACAATCTCCGCACCCACTGCAAATTTAAGCACCCGCGTTTTAATCCTGACACGCGCAAGTTTGATCCACCCCCTGCTGTATTCAACGATACATCCGTCGACTGATCTTGGCTTTATTTTTATTACTTTTATTGCAGGGCGCTGTACTCATAATTTTATACATACATAAATACTATTCTTTTTATTATTATTATTATTTTCTTTTTTATACGACGGCAATTTTTGCCCCCCCCCCTCAAATTAAGAACGGTTGTTATTACGGATGGGGCAAACAGTTTCTAATTGTTTATTAGTTTGTTACCTAATTAAAACGGGTTTACTAAAAAAAAAAGTGTTACATGAAGTAAAAAATATTGGGAAAAATAAATTTCTATTTATGAATCTCATATAATTACTTAGTTTTTTGTCGATGCATTGTTTGCCCTTATCAATCAAAACGATCGTTTTTTTATTTTGTTTTTCTTCAAATTATGTTATTGTTTTGTAAATACGCCTTCTTGTTATTGTGCAAAACTTTATAACACTATCTGACTTATAACGAGTAATATAATTATGGGTGTGGTCGAGGAGCTCATGTTATGTTAAAACCTCAAGTAAAATAATGAAGAATTTCTAAGGATTTTTCTGTGCAATACGAAATATAATACATATTACATAAGCTGTGCGTATGTAATACATAATTATTATCAACGCAATGTTAAGTCTAGTTAAATCCGAACTAAACGAGAACGTGTACAGTTATAAACAATTTTAACGTCTGTGATGCTACAAAGTCAGAGAACGATTGGTCTCTTCTTCCTTTTCTTTTTAGACGAAAAAAATAGAAAGGAAAGAAGAAAGAAACAATGGGTTTTGTCTTCAAAATGCGTCGAAATTTAATTATTTTCTAAATGCACTTCGTCTCTACAACCGTCCGATGCTCTCGCTATAATTTTTGCAATAATCGTTTTTTCTTATAGCATTTATTAATTAATTGATTGAGTAATGATCTTATTAATGTACATTTGACTTTATTGTTTTGGTGCAATTTTTAAGTAATTGTGTATCTGTTTATTATGTATACCTCATAAAAAAGCGCTCGTGAAATTATTTGAAGATGGAAAGTATTTAGTAAAGTTTGAGAAGTGATAATTACGTAAAAAAGTACGTAGAATCTCATGATGCCAACGGTTTTCGGGTGCGATGACAAATTGGTACTCTCCGGCATTATCTTCCATGTTGGGTTGTCTATATATCATATTGCAAATTATAGTTTAATTGTCTTTAAAAAGAAAAATATAAACTAGCATCCCTAAAAATATAATTATAAGATGATAATTCATCAATCTACTTCAATGAAGTCAGAAATGTAGCTCAGTTATAGGTTTTATTTTAAATTGTCCCGGCGCCTCCACCAAAACTTATTATAATTACTTAATAAATAATTGCTAATAATGTTCGTGTACCAGCATGAATGTCTTCTTTTCAACATCAAAGCTATAAAAGATTTTTCAAGAATCAAAAATTAACATTAGATAGCTACTATAAACGAAATTAACGAAAACATTTCGAAATATGTAAATGTACATAGACGTGGAATTTTTCAGCTTTCACTGCGTCCTGACTTTTTTACCTGTCCTAACTACATCCCTGTATATACAGAGTGTATTATGCAATTTCGTTCAACATTAAATTGAAATAAAACACAAAAACTGCGGAAAGTTTGTATTTTATATATATATATATGTTACAATTGTCTATTAATATTGTTTTTTTGCTTTATTTCGCTGTAACTGTCCTGTTTATTTTTTACGTTTCTTTTGTTAAAAAAACAGTGAATAGAATTGTTCAAATCCATGCATACGTTTTACAATTAGTAAAGTTATATGTGTATGAATGCATGATGGAAAATGGAAAACATTCGCATCCTGCGATTGGTGTTTCCATGTCGGCAAAATAAATGCAATTAGAATGGAAAATTGCATCCACACGCATGGGGTAGGTACAAATTGCATTTGTAGATACTGCTCATGCTCAAATTCTAGAAATATTTCCACTCGTCGTCAAATAATTACATTAGTCAAGTTGTGTTCAACCGAAGAACTAGTGCACATCAGTCATTGGAAGCGCAAATTCGTATATCTTTTTCAAAAAAGAGGAAAACGAAGCTGCATCAGTACTCTAAATATTCGCTGAAGAAAAGTCAAAAGTCGTAAAATAATAAAAAAATAAAGTTTTCTGGGATTGTGTTTTTTGTTTTTGAAATATACTGTTGAAGGAGTGGTTTTTGTATCCTTTTTGTTTTTTATTTTTTTTTGTTTCAAGTGCTACTAACAATAAATAATCGGCTCGTGTTAAGTAATGAGCTAAACTGTTTCAACTCTTCAGTAAATCGTAAAAGCAACAGGTTACCCTCAAAGAAAATTGAATTGGCCCCAAGGTAAAGGTTGCTGTTGTACGTGTGTACTCTTAATAATTCTCTATCAAAATTGAAAAGAAGTATTTGTACATCATTTTCAAAAACACAATCAAAATAAGGAATATTTGTTCTTGTTGCATGTTTAATATGTCTGCATGTTTATTGCTATCGTCATGTTAAAATTGATAAGAAGTTTTCGTAAGTGAAGTAAGAAAATACAGAATCGGCGAAACGAAGANTTATGTATTTCAATAATCATTATTAAATGGTGTGTTATAATATTTCGCCGCGTTTTATTTATGGAAGTATTCATAATTTTAGTTAGGGTCCTTCTCTAAAGTTGTTTATAAATTTTGTGAAGGATGATATCTTACCAAAGCAAAAATATATTGGGAAATTTGATTAAAATTTTATTTTCTTGGAAGATTTGAATCCAGTATAAAAATGTCTGTAAGACTGCATGTTTAAAATCTTCATTTTTATGATTTTCATTCAGAAATTACTTGGTTCTTAAAAAACCAATAACTTCAAAATTTAGACTCAGGCAAATAAGGCCTTATTAAATAAATAAATACAATATAGAAAATTAGTTAATTTTAGAAAAAGCTGACAGGTATTTTGTCATTTTTTCACATTTTTCTGTTATTATGACTATTAATAAAACTGTACTTGTTTCAGATATGAAATGCTACAAAGTTTCTCAACTTTTTGAACGTGTTGGTTCGATGGACGAAAGAAGACGTTGTGTTCTGTGTGGTAAAATCGTTAGTAATACAAGAAACCATTATTATGTTCACTTTCCTGGACAGTATTCATGCTTACATTGTCCAGCTGTTTATACTCGGAGTGATACTTTACTATTACACATGCGTACCAAACATCCAATGGTTGCGAACTAATTAATTTTGCGTGAGTGAGCTTTTGATGAAACCATAGTTACCTCCAAGTACAATTAACTTTTTCCATTCGGTAGAACAATAAATTAATTTAATGGTCATTTATTTATATTGTAAATATTTATATCATACTTGCGTACGCACGTAATGTGATTGATTAATTGAGTAACCTGAATTAAGAATGTTTTAAGAAGTATGTACACTAAAGCCGAACTACATCGATTTTAACTCAGACTAATTATTGCGAAACTTATTTATGATTGGTTGTTACTTGAGATTAGAGCATGGGAATTTGAAGCTTTGAATTCCTACTTCCTAATGCATATACCAAACAGTTAATTTATAATAATAAATAATATTCAAAAGTACTTCTCAAAATAAATAATAATTTTGTTGAATTCCCAGACTACATAATAAGAGGGGCGGCTTTTCCTAATAAAGTCGTTTAATTTTAGCGGCCATATAATGTAAACAATGTCACTATTAATTATATTTAGGTGCCGTCCACCAATTTACTGCCTTTTAAATAAATTTTACTACTCCAAAGCCAAATATTATATACCAAATAAAAGTCAAATATCTAATTCATGAAAAGACTGAAATATGAGTTATCTATAGCTATTTACTTTTAGAAATTGTTTCAATTTTTAGTTAATTTATGCTCAGAAAAGGATGTTTTACACCAGGTGATTACTAGTAAAGATGATTAATTGTATTTAGTAATTATTAAGAGTCACGAGATTGAGTGAAAGAAGCGTCGCTTTTGGTGCGTCGTCCCTTCTTCCCACGTTTGAGTCGGTTTTATCCCCTCAGCACGCCAAATATTGTTCACATCATATAAGGGACCTAACATTCTTTTTAGATTTTTAATAGCACTATTTAAAAATTTATTTGTAACTTAAGTAACAATCAACACTGGTTTGCAATAACTTCAAATATATTTTTAAACAATGCCTTCAAAGTAGTAATGGTCATTAGTAATGTGTCTTCATTTTACTTAATTCAGGTATGACAAATGGTTTTAACTTTTTATTAAAATAGTTACCGATATTTTTAATGAATATTAGATCATAAGGGAACGTTTTATGTTGTTAGATGGTTTTACTCATCTTATATCAGAAGCCAAATTGTAAAAAAAAAATACTTTAGTCATTATTATTTATGTTTTAATTTACTTATTAGGAGCTTATATTTCATTATTTATTTGATGAGGAGTCAGTTTCGTCAAATATTGCTAGAGAATAGGTATATATGCCCCTAAAATTATTTTATACGTATATTTATATTGTTAAAACACTTAATTCTAGTCAATTTATTTATTTCTAATTGAACTTTTTTCATGCTTGAAGTGCATTTAGAAGTATCATGTCAAAGAAACCAAAAAAAGAAAACATCACCAATGAATTACCGTGAATTATATTTATTAGTTAGTTAATAGGAATGAAATTCTGGTCAACTATCCTTTCAGAACATTAAAAATTCCCATTGTGATAACGCAAAGAGAATATTGAGAGGAAGTACTGAAACTATTTTATCAGTGATATTTTATTAATATTGAAAACAAAATAAGATGGGAACTAATAGTACTTTATATTAATTATAGTAGTTCTTACGTTACTGGTCTAATTAGTTTGGATGGAACAATTTATTGATTATCTGTAAATATTATAAGAAAAAAATGTACAAAAATAATGTGTGATGTTTAGTTGTACATTAAATATGAAATCATTTACTGAAAGTTCTTTTTTTCTTGGTTCAATATATTAAAAGAATTTGCTGTCAGCATTCTTTTCTATTAATATACATTTACAATTTAACTGAAGTTCTAATAGGCTCTTTAACGTTGCAAAGTGTGTAATATAAAAAGCCTTATATCCAATAAGTAATATAGAGAACTTTTTAACTAAAACGCCTTATAGTATACTATTAAATCTCTATTTTAGAGCACAGAAATTACATGCATCCTTGCCAAGTGCAAGTTTAATAATTAAGTGCTATTTTAATAAACAACAACAATTTATCTATTTACACATAATAAAGAATCAAACTGCATTGAATATAATATTTTACGTTTTAGAAAACGTTGTCCATTAAAAGAAATGTTTGCAGTAATTATATTAACTTAAAAAATGATTAATTACTACATTACACTTTTAATCAGGATTGAGATGAAAAATTTTAAGGCTGCTTAGTAGAATTATCTACAGTGCCGTTATATTAAATTATATTCTTTTTAATATAGTCAAATTATTAAAAAAAACGTGTTTTTTCTCATTTTTAAACTATGATATTTGTTATTTTTACTGAAAAGTTTCTGTAAAAACGTATAAACAGTAACTAATATAGTACAGTATGAATAATTGTAACAATATAATTTGAATAATTTTTGTTTTCACGTTATTTACAGTAATTTTATATAAATTGCAGTTATTAACTTTTTATGTTATTTGGCAATGTTGCTAAGTACTAACAGCTGAAGTTGTAGGTTAAATTTTCAGGTTAGAAAGAGAGGTTAAGGTGCTGCGCTGCCTCCCAAATCTAAATTATAGAGTTGGTTTTTGTGCGTATTAAGTATTATTAGTAGTTTGATTAGTAGAACGTTTATGTATTTAGTCTAGTACAGTTTGTCAGGCAGTGTGTTACAGTTTAGTTGTCAGTGGCAAGTAATGGTATGATGAGTAACGTACAACACTTGAACGGAATGAACGGCGACTCCTTAGCTTCCCCTAGGAAGAGATCACGCTCCACCCCCGAATCAAAAGTGATAGTGATTTTAGGGGCTCAATGGGGTGACGAAGGAAAAGGAAAAGTTGTAGATATGTTGGCTACAGAAGCTGACATTGTATGTCGTTGCCAGGTAATTTTTTTTAATGAAATGCTTTTTTTACCTTATTATTTATGTTATGGTTGTTACATAATATTCTCATACAACTGTTTATATCTCAAACTCGTGATTTTGCTTACGAATTGAACTTGGCACACATTTAGATAGCTTTTGTACACATGCATATTTTTCACATTTATATCAATGGGTAAGTGTAATAAAATATTGATACAAAAATACAATAAATTGAATTTTCTCATTCACATGATATAAAAAATAACATATATTTTGTAACACAGACAAACTAAGATTTATGTATTTAAACATTTTTACAATTTTGATTTTTTTTAAGTATCTAGTCCTTTAAATCATATTATTTAATTTAGGTGCCGTCCACCAATTTACTGCCTTTTAAATAAATTTTACTACTCCAAAGCCAAATATTATATACCAAATAAAAGTCAAATATCTAATTCNTCATCTCTTACCAAGTGGAATAATAAACCCTAAATGTACTTCGATCATTGGTAAGAAAAGCTTGCCAAGTTTGCCTTTTGTATTCCAAGGTCCCTTCAAATATTGTTAAACCTAATGACATTTATTTGCAACTGCTATCTAGCACCACCCAGTATATATCAGATATGAATTATTATGTCATTATATCCTAAAATAATTTTGTTGTTTATTGTGTGGACTTTTTATAATTTGCAATCTTGAAGATATTAGGTATATCTGTACTTTGAACAATGTCATATAATTGCCCTTTCATGTCCTATTTTGCTTTTAATTTAATGTTCAGTCAATACTATAAACGAAAAATATGAACTGGTTCTATTAAGCTGGTATCAGGCATCAGTCAGTACAGACAACTATTTATGAATCTTTACTTGTACCTCTTGGATAAAGGTACAAAATTTAATTGGTAATTAAATACATGTACAAGAATAATTTAGTTGATTGTTAAATATCACAAAAATTATATAGGATAGACCAAAATAAGGCGTCGTCGCCTGAAAACTACGTTGAAGAGAAATCTTATCAAACCACATTAATATTTTTACTTTTGAGATATTATTTAAAGTTCAATTTTCTCACCTTCTTGATGTATGAATCAAAAATCTGAATAATTGAACTATGTCCTTTATCTCCAAAACGAAAAAGGGTCAATATAGTTTGATAATGCTACTTAGTAAAACTACAAAAACTGGATTCTCACCCAACCTAATGGGTGACGCTTAAATTGATCCACCAGGTATATTTAAGTATTAATTAGATTCTTAAAACAACCCTTTGTACGTTGGGTTGCCTAAATATGATTGAAGATATTAAAAATTGAATTTTGTCATGTCTCTCCAAAACAAATAGGCCAATTATATTTTAATAATGCCACTGTATAAGGAGTCAAATATGCGTTAACACTTTTGTTAACCCTAATAAATGGCACTTAGATTAACCCACCCAATATATTTAAGTGTTGATTGTACTTTTATAAAAACCCTTTGTACGTTGGGTTGCCTAGATATTATCCTAGGTATTTATTTCCATAAAAATATTTGCTAGTTTTAAAAATAGATACCTAATGTTTTTGTTTTTTCATTTTAAACAACATATGTAAGTCAGACGTTCTTACAAAGTATGTTTATGTTCAAGCATAAGATGCTAGCAGTAAAATTTAGCTGTGCGTGGGCGTTCCTTTTTTTATAAGTGTCCATTATACAGAATTGGCTACGTAATTAAAGATTATTTCACTAATAAGACTCTCTCATATGAATTATATCCTATACGAAAACAGAAACAAAAATTATTTATTTACATAACGCAAAGATAAATTTAAAAATGAAATGGCATAATTTTATTTATTGTACATTTTATCTTTTTAAATATATTTAACGGTATTAATTTACTGCAAATTCCTACTATGTACTTATAAATTGAACAAAGTTTTTTTTATTGATAAAATAACTATTACTTAATGTTGAACTGCAGATGTTGTCATTGAATTAAACTATGTATATACCAAATTTAATTGAAGGTTCATTCTTAATAGTCTTAACAAATACGTAATTATTAATTATTGTACATGTTCAAAGTACAGAAGTCAACGCCATTATAATTGTATGCGCTAAGTTTTATTTTTATTGTGGATTTCGTGAAATTATTTGTACATTTTTATTCAATCACTCATGTAGGTCAGTGTATTGATAACAAATTAATATGTGAATTTGCTTTAGCGTTTTATTTATCTCATAATGACTGTACATGTACTATAAAACTAGCAAAGTTGTTTAAAATGGTTATTATGCTACGTTATTACTGGCTTAAAACGTTTAGATTTTCTTCATGAACGCTTTCTAATGTCGCAAGTTCAAATCATTCTAAAGGTCTTAAAGATGTTGCATAATACATTTAATATTGATGGGTTACTTAACTTGGAAATTGCTTACTTTGTAGTCTGTGTAGTTATAATGAATTAATTTTTTTCTACTGTAAATTTACTCGCCTGCGGAAGTTCTCAAAATTTTTGCTTACTTTAGTACATATCATATTCCATGTAATCATATTTCCCTATGACTTTTAAATTTGAATTGAATATTTAATACCAAACTATTCAGAAACTACACAAATGTATTATTAATAAAATATAAATAAAATTCATAAATAATTTGTAAAAAAGGGTACTACTAAGTGATGACTTTATTGCAGCCTTGATGTAATTGTTATGAGAAAAATTAAATTTTGTCACATACTAGATAGTTAATTTACTTTTTTGGTAGGTAACGGTGTTGTAATTCACTTGCCTGGACTTTTTGACGAATTGGAAAAGAATGTTAAAAAGGGCCTAAAGGATTGGGAGAAACGTCTTGTTATCTCAGACCGCGCACATCTTGTGTTCGATTTTCATCAGCAAGTTGATGGTCTGCAAGAACTTGAGAAGAGTGAAAAAGGTCAAAAATTAGGTACCACCAAGAAGGGCATAGGGCCAACTTATTCTTCCAAAGCTACCAGAAATGGAATACGAATTGGCGATTTGCTGGGAGATTTTCAGCAGTTTAGTGAAAAGTATGTAAGTTTTTTAAAGGTTCTCAATTATGAGCTGATCATTTGGTTTGGTTTTGAAATTTGATATTTTTCCAGCTCAGTTAGCCAAGTTTTAAGAATTTCTATTTTCTGCTAATTTTATCAGAATTCTTCAGTTGCCTAACTTTTTGTTATTAAGAAATCTGTCACTAACTTTTCTGTAAGTAACTAAATAAATTATTGAATTGCGTTTAAAAGTTATATTTAAAATGTTTGATGGACTTGTTTTATGAAGCTAAATTTACTTGGTTACGTGTACTCTATAAAAATAAATATTTAGTCAATGAGAACAAAAGAAAATACGGAGTAAATGAAAATACATTTGCCTTAGATCATATTATATTTACTGTGTTAGATTAAAAACAAGCGAATTAAGAATTTTTGCCTTTTTTGCATTACTTTACATTATAAGCAACATAAATGGCTAAAATTGAATAGGACGTTAAATAAATTATTGAGTTTTTAACAATTGGTATATAAAATTTACTGTTATTAGCGACTAGTTGTTTTATAAACATGATATGTATGTTATTTAACATACCAGTAAAACATAGAATGTCTGTAAATTTGAAATTTTCCTGAAAGTGATAAAAGTATCACATTTAAACTACTTACTTGATTACACAATTACACTTGGGAATAACACTGTACTATTCCACAAAAAAATAACTGAATATAAAAGTAATTGTAATTTTTGTATTTTAATTTTTTTTTAATAAACTTAAAGATTCACTGGCTTGGTTGGGACATATCAACGGATGTTTCCTACTTTATCCGTTGACGTAGAAGCTGAGTTAAAACGCTATAAAAATTATGCAGAAAAAATAAGACCCCTTGTGCATGAAACCGTTTCCTTTCTGGATAAAGCTTTAAAAGATGGAAAAACTGTACTCGTTGAAGGCGCGAATGCTGCTATGCTGGACATAGATTTTGGTAAATTTAAATTTTGTATTTGATTCTTATTCAGACAATGCACAACTATTTAGAAAGATTGAATTTAATATATGTTTTAGGTACTTATCCATACGTAACATCTTCGAATTGCAGTGTGGGAGGAGTTTGTACTGGACTGGGAATTCCCCCTCATAGAATTTCAACGGTAATCGGTGTGGTAAAGGCTTATACTACTCGAGTTGGAGACGGTCCTTTCCCAACAGAATTAACTAATGTAAATAAACGATGATTATAGTAGTTTGTTACAATATTTATTTTTTTTTTCTGCGTAGGACATTGGGGATAATCTTCAAGAAAGGGGCCACGAAATCGGTGTGACCACGAAACGCAAACGACGTTGTGGTTGGTTGGATTTGTTCCTATTACGGTACACCAATATGGTAAATGGCTACTCCGCAATTTGTATAACAAAGTTGGACATTTTGGATACTCTTCCCGAAATAAAATTGGGCGTTGGGTACATACTGAAGGGACAAGAAATTGACTACTTTCCGTCCAGTGTTTCTGATCTGTCAGAAGTCGAGGTAAAGCCCTCAATTTTCTATAACTAATTAATTTATTTAATATTAAAATACCCATATCTCATGTACAAGAAGTAATTTATAGAAGAGGCATGTCAATTTTTTTTTCTTTTAATTATAAGGTGAAATACTTGACGATGCCAGGGTGGCAGGCTTCAACAGAAGGCATTCGAAATATTGAAGATCTACCCGAAAATGCAAAAAAATACGTGAAGAAAGTCGAAGAATATTTGCAAGTTCCTGGTAAGCTAAATTAATTTTGTCTGTTTTACATATTTATCCTCAATCAGTACCTATTAATTCCTACGTTTTTTAAAAACGAAGCTGAAAAAATTCTTCCACTCCCAGAAGGGATGCTCGCTCAGTAGCTTTATTAACTGGTGGGAAAGGAATCCTAAAAGTTTTCTTTTATTTGTTCACCAAATGTGACGAAAAAAAGTGTATGTAAGTACATCTTTTTTTGTTTGTTTCAGTGAAATGGATAGGAGTCGGCAAGGGTAGAGAATCAATTATAACAATTAATTAATATGCACAGTTTAGAGTTGATTATAGTACATATACATGTTTTACAAAATTGCGTAGGCTATAACATATACATATAACTTATATTCTGTGATTTTACAAGTATTTTTTGAATATTTGCCTCACAAGTACCGCTTCTTCAATAATAACAAAATATACCTACTATTATATTGCTAAGAGGCATTTCATCAAAGGAATTGTGCAGATGTGCAACAATTTTGTGGTATTCTTTTTTTGCTTTCTATTTGTGGGGTTTCTTGAGATTCGGTTTAAATTACCTAACACAAACACGTACAGGATAAGACATCCTGTAGTATATTACTCTAGAACCCTTCGATATAAAATAATTATATACTTGGATTAAATTTTGAATTTAGAAGTATTAGTTATATTAGCGTTTCCAAAATGGATTTGAAAGGAAATTATATGTCCTAAAAAATGCACTGCTATTAATTGTTAATATACTGCTTATGCATTAAGATTTTAATTAATTAATTACACTTACATACCGGCGTTGTGATTAGGTAATTACACCAGTGAACTAAAGAAATACTAAAAACTTTAATCTCGAAGTTAACATGTAGTTTTATACATAATAATTAATTAATAAGAAAAAAAATTTGCCTGTATTGTGATCGTGTAATGTATAAAGGACTAGGGTC
>NW_020438876.1:343761-366964 GCF_000699045.2 Agrilus planipennis | reverse complement strand
ACACTGTTAACCATTTTTTATATTTTAGTTATTATTATATAAAATATATGTATACACGTATTATAAACGTAGCAATTTATAAATGTCATTGAAATAGAGAAAAAGTAATAGATTGTACATATTGCTTAAATGCAATACTTGTTTACACATATTAATTAAAGTATTAATGAGTTTTTACTGATTAAATGTACAGGTGAACTAAAAATTTTATGAACATATACTTAATAATTATTTTATATGGTAGCTAATACGTTTGTTTTATCTACATACTGTTATATTAGATAATCCACTTGCTGAGTTATTTACAAAACTTTTTAAATTATTTTTAAAATGAAATCAGGTTTACAGAAATAAAATATTATCGATTTGCCTTTTGTTTTTTTCTAATTAGTTTTTAATTATTACTAATATCGCGTGTGGTCGATGTTTAACCAAGACAATTAATTTTATTTTAATTTTGAATGTTAGAAAAGTGAAGTTCTTTTTTGAAGTGGATGGAGTTTATAATCTTTCTTTTTTATATCTTGTAATTTTTGAGTACAGATTTAGAAATATTAAGTTCAAAAAGCTGTATTCTAAAAATTTCAAAACTTAAAATATCTTGCTTTAAATGTTTAAATGTTTTTGAAAACTGAGAAAAGTTCTCGAGTTTATCAAAAGAGTATGCAACATGTTCAGTGATATAAGTGTTGCCTATACTCAAGTGTCAAAATATTGTCAAAGCAGCTGACGTGAGATACTAAACAGCTTTAATGAGTTCTTTAATTGTGGCGAATCTAATTAATTTACCATCACATGATAAAATGTACATATCTGCAGCTTTCTGCAAAGTTACGTTGTTAAGTGGAGCCAATTAGATGAAGTGTCGTGGTAAAATTAATTAACAAGCATGAATCTACATCAAATTGTCAGTGGAGCCTGCAATGCAGGTGATAAGTGCTTTGCAGTGGGAAGTGTTGAAGGTGTCCCTTTTACTGTAAGTATTTGTTGTGCTACAATTTCAACCCAATTCTAATTAAACTTGTATGTTTTTAGGCTTATGCAGCTGGTAGTAATATCGTAATACTTGCTTCAACTTTTGAAAGAGTCCAAATAATCCCTGGAGCAGTTCATGATTATATTCATATAAGTTCTGTTGATTGTTCAAGTGACACAGGAAAAATAGCAGCTGCTTATAATGATACAGTTTGTATATATGAACCTACACCTTTAATTCATACAAATTCATCCCATGTAAGTGAAGAACCTACAATTTTCTGCCTAAATTCTATAACAAAAAATCTCCTTTACTCAAAAGCATTATTATTAGGGCTTGGATTATCGCTGGGTACAAACTGGAAGTCTTAAGACAGATTCTCCAGTGAGAGCTTTAAGTTGGAATTTAGAAGGAACTAGGCTTTTAACTGCTGGTTCTACAGTGCAGTTATGGCACTTAAGACCTCAACAGATTGAAATAGAACAGCAACATGCCACTGTATCCTTTACTATAGGGGGTGGAGAGACCACAGGAGATGCTGACAGTGATGATATTCGAAGTGACCTAGACAGAAGAAGTGAAAATGGTATCTAAACTGCTTAATAAAATACTGCAAAGCTTGTCTAATTCAATATTTTAATATTCAGAACAAGAGCAGACTGTTTGGATCTGTGTATGGAAAGCAGTTACAGCTATACCAGTTCAGCACCTAGCATTTAGTCCTGATGGTACCTTATTTGCTACTTCAGGAGAAAATGACCGTCTTGTTAAGATTTGGTATGAAAACAAACACTGTAAGTTAAATATTTTGTTAGTGGATTTACTTAATAAATAATTTTTTTTTTAACTATTTCAGTTCTGTTTACATCAAGAAATACTGAAGTGCCTACTGAAATGGAGTATAGTTTTGTGTACATTGCTCATCCACGAGCTGTTACACATTTATCATGGAGAACTACAAGCAAATATATGCCAAAGTTAGTTATTTTATAAAAATGCTTGTAGGAATACTATAAAGTAAACTTTTTTTTCAGGGGTTCAGTGTCTAATATGCTGGTAACTTCATGTAAAGATAATATATGCAGACTGTGGGTTGAAACGGTCTTGCCAGAGGATGGATTAGTCAATTTGTCCCAACTTGATCCCCAAGCCAATCACCCAAAATTTAGGACGCATCGTCATAAGCATCGATTCATGCAGCGATTAAAACACATGAAGTATATATTGAAATTACATTCTGTTTCTTATCTCTATTACATGTTTTTTTGTTTTAGGACCTGTTTTCATATAAGGAGACATGCAAAACAGCAAAACTTGGGGGTAGGACCATCTCCCCCCATCCCAACGCTCCCTTCCACCTATAGCGTTCACGATTTTCATTCCTATGGATACAGAGGAACAGGTAGGACCTTTATGTTGGATTAAAATGTTTTTTCTTTTTGTTATATTACCCTTTTGAAATGAAATTGGAATTAGTTGCTGTTGTTGAAGGTGCTAAACAAAGTCTTGGCTTTTTGTTATGAGATAAAATTTGTTTCTTTTTGTTGGTGAAGTTATATTTTTTCTTTCTTTAGCTGATACGGTAAAACTAATAAACAAATTTGTTAAAAATGTGAAGACACAGATGAATTCTTCACAAGGTACATTGGGGGTATTTTTATCTTATCTTCAGGATAGTGACAGTGGTATATGTGTTGTTTCAAGTAGCTTTTTTAACAGAATGTTATTTTGTTGCAACTAGCTTTTAACTGCAAATATCTTTAAAAGATTTATTTGTCACTAACATTGCTCGATTTACTTATCTACAGAATTATGTGTCCTTTTTATATGAAATAAAATAACTCGATTTTAAATGAGTAGCTGTTTTATATAAAATAACAATATAATTGATTTATATAATGCATGCATTTGTGTATGTGTGTAAGTGAGCATAAAATATTGTATTATAACAACTAATTATTACATTTCCAGTAAAGGAAAAAACAAAGAAAAATTTTATATGCACTTTTTGGAAGAATACATATTTTTAATTAATTTTTTTACCTATTTGTAAAAATTTTTTTAGAGTTCTGGTTCAATAAAACCTATAAATTCATTTTTTTAACAGTTTTTCTTACTCTTCTTTTAAGAGTCGTGTTTTTGCTGTTTTGAAGGTGTAACCCCTGGTCTACATTTCCACTTGGCAGCTTCAGTAAATGCAGAAACTGATATACCTTTAGTTCCTAGTATCGCATATTGTAACCCCAAGCCTGCGTTTGTCTTGCATTGGTTAAATAATAAAGAGATGCACTTTAGTATGCAAGCAGAAACACTCCTTGAAGAATTAACGAGGTATTTTTCCTACCTTAAATATATATATTAAAAAGTTTCCCTATAGTTTACTCTGGACTTATTACAAATCCCTCTTCAATTACAAGTTACACTTGTGTCTTTTAGGAAAGTTGCAGAGTATCCAGAGTCTGAGGAAGGTTCAGAGGAGCCTTCATTAGATACAAACAGTTCTGATGGTTTGGATGCCCGCATTGAATCTCTTCTAAGGGACTGGCATCATAGTCCCGATTTATTGTTCAGTATTCATCCAATAGATGGTAGTTTCTTGATATGGTAAATCAGTAGTTAACTTTTCTTGTTATTCTTTCTGGAAAACCTACTGTTTGTTTTAGGGTTGTTGAATGGTTAGACGAGTATCACCCTGGGTCTTTCAGGCAGGCTCAGGTTTCCTTTTCCACTCGTATACCGAACGCTTTTCCTCTTGGGGACTCTTTAAGTATGTCTACAACGGTCAGTCTTCATAGTACAGCTACTCGCCTTAAACATTTAGTGAAAGAGGTCATCAAGGAAAAGCTGCAGATTGCTGAAGGACTGCCCAGTGTAAAGGAAGAAGACGAAAATAAAGAAATTTACCAAGTAATAGCAGTGAAGTTGATTTTTTTTCTGAAAAATGAGTTGTTTTTATTTTTTTTAGACTGCTCCTCAACTTGATGAGACCCAAGAGACATCTCCAGTTATCTGTTTGGTCACTAAACACGATAATGGAACTTTAAACTTGTGGCAGTTAACGTTTGCGGATAAAAGCAAATTTAGCCAGGTATTGAGCATTGGACACAGGAGCAGGGCTTCAGGACACCGATACAGAGTTAATGACGTCACCTGCCATCCTGTTTTACCCTTGCTATTAACTACAACTCACCATAACATAATTGACAAGAACAAAGATCCAAATACTAAAGTAAAAATTGAAAAATGAACCAAGATTTTTTATTATTTATAATTTTCTTTAAGGGTTTTTGCAGTGAATTGATCCTTTGGAAAGTAGATGCTGTGGGTCCGTTGTCTAAATCTGGTGGAATTTGCGAATTAGCTCGTATTAATTCCCCTGAGCCTTCGGCCTTTAGCGTGGTTGCTTGGATACCTACCCTCTTACCTTCCAGTACCTTAGGGAATTTGTCCAATTCTTCTAGTGCTTGCTTTGTAGCCTCTGATGGTCATTATTTGCGGGTTTACCAAGCAGTTATAGATGCTAGAACTCTACTTGCTGATATTTCTTGCAAAGATAACAGGGACAAGAAAGCCAATGGTGCTGATTCTACCGAAAGTATAACGTAGGTTTTGTTTATTTTAAGTAAATAAACAATTGATTTTTTTTCTGTTTTTAATTAATCAAAGGTCTGATAACGAATCGACATTCGATGAAGAGAGTCTTTTGGACAAGATAAACATCGTTTCTCAGCAGAGTACTTCTCGTCCTGGTTGCATTATTCAATTGGAAACGATTGCGGAAGCGATCAAATGGCAAAATACAACTTTTTTGCACGTTTATCAGGAGCAACTGATCACCGGTCAACGCAGTAAACCTGCTGATATGACGGGTGACGATGCGATGGTAGATTTGCAACAAAATTCTGTCTTTGAGCAACCATTTTATATCGTTCTGTTGGACTGTACAGATCAACATACAATTGTACATATGTGGAAGTTGACTATTGCCTCTACGGAGGCTGAACTTGCCCTAACAGGTAATTAATTTATCAACAAATTGTCCTATAAAAACTTTTCGGTTATATTATTTATTAGGGAGTCAAATGTATGTGCCCGATTGTAACATAATTCAAGATGAAAACGACGCAAGTCGTCGAAACAGTATCGAATCATTCCATTTTAAGCAAAATAAGCAAAGTCCACATGTTTCCATAAAAACAGTTAAAGAGATTAAACAGATCCTTCCCATACCAGACGGGGTGGAAGTGGTTCATGCCACCCCTGCTGCAGGACATTTAAGTTCTGCTTCTATTTATCCCGCCTGTTTGGCCCCGTATTGTTTTGCTACAGCTTGTAGTGATGGGGCCATCAGGTTTTGGACAGTAGATGATAATCCAGTAACTGTTAAGAATTCAGCAAGTTTGTTACTTGAAGAGGACGGCGAAATCATCAACACAGGCAAAGTCTGGACCGAATGGAACATGGTAACAAGGAAATATTTTTGTTTATCTTGTGATTTTTGAGTTTCTTTATCTCTTTTAAGGTGAAAGAGTCAGCTATAGAGATTGACGGCCAAGTGTTGAATATTAGCGTGGCTTATTCAGGTAGATTGGCTTGTGCTTATAAGTACGGTCGTAGTTTTACTAGACCCAACAGAAACGACCATGATTCTCGATACATTAACTTATGTGTTGCCATTTATGAGTGCGAGTCGACCGGAGGAACCGAGTGGATCCTGGAAGATGTTATACACCTGAAAAATATACATTTGCCCAGAATATCGATTGATAGACATTTGGATTTAAGCTATTTGTACGACCAGAAGACGTTGAAAAAGAAACAGAGGATAAACGAAGTATTACACACTTTCTCAGGCAACGAGGGTACACAGAACCTAACCGAACCAATAACCAGGTCGACACTGCTTGCGGTACCAAGCTTTAGTACTCTGCAGTCGTTGAGAAAATCGATTTCAGAAATAGGAAACATTTGTCCCTTAACACAAAAACATATCGTCCAGTTAGACTGGGTTTCCAATGAAGATGGTTCTCATATACTAACTGTGGCCTGCGGAAATAAAATCATGCTTTACACACCACTGTCTTCTGATTTAGCTCAAGCAAACGTTAAAGCTATGAAGGAATCGATGAACGCTAACAGGTACGTAATGATAATTATTTACTTGAAAAAATGCCCTAATGATGTTGATTTTAATAAAATATAGGCCCATTCTTCGTAAAGCAAGTTCTTTAGCCCAGCCCATGTTCGTGGACGACTTTAAGTGGATGACATTGCGTAAAATAGAACTCCAAACGGCTGATGGTTTACCTGCGTTACCAATGCAAATTAGTTGGGTGCGCGACGGTCTGTTAATAGTCGGTATGGACTCTGAAATGCACGTTTACACCCAATGGAGACCGCAGAATCCTTCCCTGCAACAACGACCGTCCACTGCTAACGAAATAAGCGCGAGAGAAATCGATATAAGAACGTTGACGCAAGAGAACCAGAGAAAATTGGCCGCAGTTCCCACTTTGGGTCGTATTAGTTCTGTCAATTTGCAAATATTGGACCGTAAAAAGAACAAAGAAGCGAATCCAGACTATATGCCTGATTATGGATTATTTGAAGCATCCAGAATTGCTTGTCCCGTTTTACCCCAGTATCATCCTAAACAGTTGATGGAACTTTTGAATTCCGGTAAAATTAGGTGGGTAAAGGCTATTTTGTCCCATTTGGTCCAATGTATTGGAGGCAACCAGGATACTTCAGAAGATATGCAAGGATGGGCTAGGGCAAGAACACTATCAGTCAGTTATCCCGCGGGAAGCCCTGAACATAGAGCCAGTATTAGTGAAGTAACTTTAGACTATGCGGAAATAACAAATATCCCACCACTACCCCTTTGGACACTATTAGATGCTGATAAGGAACAACCAGGTACATTATGGTTTACTATGGAAAGCTTTTAAATTTATATTGTATGTTTAGTTCAAGCAGAAGAGAAAAAGGACTACGACGAGCTTTTCGACACGAACATAACAATGGAAGAATCCCTTGATAGTTTGTTAGAAGAAGACATGCCAAGATCTGATAGAAGATCATCAGAGAAAAATGTCGGCGTTGGCCATTTTACTCCTCGACAAGGTACAAAAGTAGTGACCTCCTTTAAATCCAGTTAATTTAGAACTGCTTTGGTTATAGGTCGAATGTTGTCACGCATGCTCACTCATACCCATCTTCCCGGTCTTTCAAGTTTGGATCAGATGCACTTATTGGCGTTAGCAGACACGGTTTCTACTTGTAATACAGACTTAGCAGAAAGGTTCGCGATAGACGCTGCAAAGAATGCAATGGCAAAAGAAAACGTTGGTCAGTCTTCAGAAGTAATAGCAGACTCTTTAGACGATTGTGGATTACGATTTTTGCTCGCCATGAAACATTATACTTACTTATTGAGGTAAATTTGTTCGTTATTAAATTATTGTTTTAATTATTATCTTGCAACATTATTTGTTTGTTTAGGTGTCTACCTCTTGCCCAGCGCACTCAATTCCAGAAACAAGGGGTTGGTACGAATAATTTAGCTTGGGCCTTCCATTCTGAAACACAGGAAGAACTTTTAAACCAGATTCCCAGTTATGCAAAGAAAGAACCAACTTGGCCTGTTTTAAGAGAGCTCGGTGTTGGTTGGTGGATCAGAAACATTACAGTTTTGAAAGAGTGTGTACAAATGTTGGCCAAGGCAGCGTATCAAGTTAAACAAGATCCTATGGACGCAGCCCTTTATTATTTGGCAATGAACAAGAAAAGTTTACTGTGGGGATTATACAGGTAATGATATTGTATATCTTATATAATCATCTCTTGTACCGTTTATATTCGCCACAGATCTAAACGTGACGAAAGAATGACATCCTTCTTTTCCAATGATTTTAAAGACGACAAATGGAGGAAATCGGCCCTGAAGAATGCCTACGCCCTTCTGGGGAAACAAAGGTTTGATCATGCAGCAGCGTTCTTTTTACTTGCAGGACATTTAAAGGACGCGGTTGAAGTATGTACAATATTAACCAATTTGGGTTGTATTTACAAATATCGTTATATTTCAATATTTAGGTTGTTCTTAACAAATTGCAAGACATACAACTGGCAATAATAATAGTGCGCTTATATGAAGGTGATGGAGAATCTTTGCGAAGACTGCTATATGTTGAAATATTGGGTTGTAACTCAGAAGGTAAAATATTAGTCATTATTATTATTGCAAATTAATTTTGGACGTTTTCAATAAATATATTCTTTTATTATTTCAGGTAATAATCAGGATTTGACCAAGGCTCACCCCGATCCATTTTTACGATCAATGTCCCTGTGGATCCTTAAGGAGTATCAGGATTCGTTAAATACTTTGCTAATTGGCAATGCCGGCTCTCAGCATCCTGCCAAGGACGAGGACTCCAAAGATTCAAACCAAGCAGATCCTAATGTGTTCAACTTTTACACTTATCTGCGCACCCACCCTTTGTTAATCAGACACCATATGGCAAATTATGGACAGAGAAAGGTCTGGCTTCCAACTGGGAAACAGGTGAAATACCATTAAAAAACATGAGTTTAATTAAACTTAAATGAAATGTTTTCAGGTTGTTGTTGAGGACTCTATTACTCCTGCAGAGCGACAATTATATTTCACAACAGCTCATGGTCATTTTAGGGCTGGATGCCCAGCTTTGGCCTTGGAAGTGTTATCAAAATTACCTATGATTGTCACTGATCCGTTTAAAGTCACACCAGGTAATAACTAATTAATTTACCAAAAATGGAAAGGGCTAATTATACGTACAAATTCTCTTTTTTCTTAGTTACTACACCACAGGAGAGGACGTCAGAGGTGCAGATAAGTTCTGGAATTTTATCTTGGGACAGCAAACCTAATTTGACCGAAGATAAACCCGATAATTTGGACTGGGGTGCCCCCGTTATCGATTTTGCCACCAAGACTGACGATTTGAAATTGGATTGGTCAGATGAAGAAAAAGAGGATTCCGATGATTCAGAAGGTGGTGGTTTAAGCATGAAAATTGGTAACAAAGAAGACAACGAAACAAAAGAGGAAGAAAAGGTTAAGGGCGATAGCGAGCAAGAGGGCGAAGTAGAACAGATTGACATAATGGCTCAGCAATTGAAGTTCATAGCTTGTCTAAAAATTCTTATGGAAGAACTGTCAACACTTGCAACAGGTTTTGAAGTTGATGGTATTAAACCTAAACAACAAACCCTTCAGTTTCTTAAATAAATGTTTTGAAGGTGGCCAGTTGCGATACCAACTGTACATTTGGCTGGAAAAGGAGGTGGAGGCTTTGAGAGAGCTTTGTAACTACACATCGACAGATCAAGTCGATCCTCAAGATTTGGAACAGACAATGGAAGGAGACATTAGTTCTCACAATGTGGACTTGACTCGTACTCCCACTTTACATGAAATATTAGTTCAGGAAAAAATGGACTTTGAGGCCAAAGTTCAGAGAGCTGTACGGCGAAAGAGATGGCTTAAAGGTACTTTATAATTATTATCATGATAATTGACTTTTGTTTTTATTTATTTTTAGCAAATGAAACATTACTGCGAACTTTGTTGAGTTATTGCTCACTGCATGGAGCAACAGGTGGTTTGGCATCAGTGAGGATGGAACTGATGTTACTTCTTCAGGAATTGCAGCAAGAAAAGACGCAACAGCAACTTCTGAGCCCTCTACCCTTCCCTACTAGTTTACCGTTGCTTGCCGCTAGTGTCTCTAGCAGTAGGACTGTCATTGCTGATCCTATTCGATATCTTCAGAGTATGACTCATGATATTCTGCATACGGTAAGCTAATTAATTTTTAAAATTTTAGTAATTTAAATGTGTTTGCTGGTTAAACATTATTATATGAGTATAAAAATTCGCAGTCAAACACTTGGAAATTTCAGTATATTTTATATTTTGGCTAGAAAAGATGCTTGAGATTACACAAAAGATATTTATAAAATGTATATTCTGTTTTTTATGTAATTTGTCGTTAATACGTTCGAGTTATGTGTATGTAGGTGGATTATTATTCGTCCTTGTTCAAATTTGAGAATAAGACCGCCCGAAAAAAACTTTTCAAAGCGCCTAAGACTGAGAAATGGAAACGTCTATGGCTTAAGGCTGTGCGTCAATTTAATTGTCATGGTTCAAAATCAATTTTCTTCTATAGCGGTTCCAGTGATAGCGTACGTAATGTGAACGTAGATGTTTTACATTAGCTTTGCAATGAAGAAAAAATGCCCTAATTATGATGTATTACTTGTACTTCCCAATTAATATTATTCTCTCTCTTTCTCTTTTTGTTTTGTATGCACTAATTGCGATGAACTTGGTCACATTGCGAAGGATATGCGACACTCGAAATGGCACGGAATCATTCACTATTTAACAAATACATACATACAAGGTCTTTTTAAGTATATTATCCTGATCATAACAGAGTTCCATTTTAAATCGTTATGAATTGTATGTATTATTAACACCCACGGTTATTTAAAAGTTACAGAGAACGTAAAGCACCTGTATATTATAAAAATGTATGTAATAACAATAATTTGGCTTTTTGATGTTTACACATAAATATTTTATTGATGTTAATATACATGTCTTCATTCATTTTCGTATGTCTTATATTGCTCTAATAATATAGTAGTTCAAATTTATTTTTTTGTGTTGCTGAATATAGGCAATATTATTCGGTATATTTATGTACTTTATGCTTTAATATTATCTCAAAAAATAAGCATTTTTAATATGAATCATTTATTGTACGTAATTTACAGACTGTTGACTTTTCGCAACCCGCCACTTCTCAAAACCAACTTCTAGTGATGAGAGATTTAGCTATAGCGCTGTCAGCATGTATTTATCAATCTCTTTGTGATTCTGATACATTCAAAATGAGTCTCCAAGACTCCCAGGTACTGATTTAGTCTTCCAGGGTAATGTAAATAGGCAGTCTATTATTATTTTCCTTGTTAATGCAGGATGCTTCTGTAACGCATCTGGTGGGTCGTCGAAGAAGAATGTCAATGAGTGAGGGTCAACAAATAACAACTTTGCCCGCCAAATGGCCTGGCGTTACGAGTTTGAGATCTTTATTAGCACGTGAGAAGGACGAAGACACGCCCCGTTTAACAGTTCTCCTCTGCGAATCATTTACTGCCGTCTACATGGTCCTTCTTCTGTATGGCATCTGTACCATGGACGCTGTTATACTTTTCCATGTTACCGGGCATGTGTTTACAGTTGAAACTTGGGGAAAGTATGTCATAATTAATAATACATATGATTAAGTGCAGGTACTTAAACAATGATTTATAATTAGATTATTTGGTGGGGGTACAAAGAAGTTATTGCGAACTGCCAGTGTACCCCAAAGTCAACCAAGTATCCAGAGTACCCCTTCGGAGGAGGGCAGTGGTCCTGCTATGTGGCTGAACAAGCAGAGGGTGAAATTAAACTGTAAACTATTAGGGCATCAACCACTTACAATGAAAGAGGATAAAGCAACTTACAGAGAGCAATTTGTACCTCCAGAAATGAGCATGTTGGCCTACTTGCTTACAAAGGTATGTAACAACAAGCTTGCGCATTTTTCAACGTAATTGCTATTTTATTTGCTAGCCGGATGCAGGACCGGACTGCGATGATGTTTCCAGCGACTCTGAAAGCGAGGAAGAAGACGTATTTGACACTGATGCGCCCGAACAAGAAATAAACAACTTGGAACATTCAGATCCCAATTCCTATTCGTGGCTAGTACTTAAATTGGCTACTCTAAGAATAGTACATCATAATCTTACCGAATTTTTTTGTGTAAGTATTTTTTGAGGTTTTTTACTGTCTTCAATTAATTATACAATTATTTAATAGATTGCCGGACTAGAGAGTTCGGAATTACCTGTTGCCAGCCCCTTAATACACAGCACATTGCGAAGACTTACTTATTGGCAAGAGTCCTTGAAAGCCGAGCTCGATTCAAGACAACCCCCACCTGAATACATACCAGGGTGTTTCGCAGAACATACTACGGGTCCTCTAATACACAAATACAGGTAAAAGACCAAACAACCTATGATAAAGGGCATTGCTATTGTTTAATTGTGTTTAGACAACTTTTGGAGCCCCAAAATACTCCGTTCATTAATAAAAGCTGCGCTAGTGCAGTGCGCAGACTATGGACTTTCCTAGTACACAAGGAGATCGTTCAAGACATTTTCATTCGCGCTGTATTTGGTAAAAGAAGATCGATAATCAGTATCGACGAGGTTGTACCTCATCAAGAAGAAGTGGAAGACCCTGTTAGGATAATTCACAAAGAGCAGGACTCCATATCAGCTTTCAGTATTAATCAGGTAAATGCAAACAATGTCAAGGAGTTTATCTTTATTGACATTTATTTCTTGTTAGGTACATAATGGATCGATAGTGGTCGGTACGCCAAGAGAACTCCAGGAAATGGACATTTCGTTACTTTTGGAACTTCCTGCGTGGCTGAAGGATGAATGTGAACTGGATATTTTGGGTTTGAAGCAGGAGTTGCCAGATACTTCAACGGCTCCCCCCTTCTTGGTTATACAGAGTGCCGGTGATAAAACGAAGGATCAGTTGCAACAACAACAACAACAGCAGCAGCAACAACAGACACCATCGACGGGTAGCCCACAGCCCGGTTACGGGTGTCAAACAGGCCGAGGAGCCACCGTGGTAAATATCATTCACAATTCAAACTACAAAATTAAGTTCCAACTAACATAAGTCGAGTTTTGAGCTTATTAAATTTCATTGCAATATATTAACGCTTACTGAACTAACTGCAAGACTTGACAATTTTATAGTTTATTAACATATTGCACTTCTAAAGGTATTGGTCCTTGTCATATCTAAAAATAATGTATTTTTTGTGGTAGGTATTTATGTAATTATTTTTAATCCAAGCAATTTACTGTTAAAAAAAAGCAGTTTAAAATGTCGATACGTCATATCTCGTTGTTTGTCTTCTTGAAATCGTTTTTTAGATGAAGGGTTTGTCGTTTCCTGGCAGTCACGATCCCAACTTTGTCCGTCGTGTTCTGCTAAGATCGGCTCATATGCTTCGGCCGGTTTGTGTTCCATTGTGTCCCATCCACTGCTTTGTTCAGTGCTTGTTATTAAATGTTGTTTATTGTTGTACAGGGTGGTACATTCATCTACTTTCTGTTTTTCTTGTAATAAACATTAAAGTTTTTGGGGTAGTAGTAATAGCAATAGATATTACTTTAGTATGAATCAGGATTTGTAAAAGAAAAGTTTATTTGAAACTAATTATTTTAAATACTTTTTGATGAACAGGCCATTCTGTACAAACTTAGATGCTTAAAATAGTTTATCTACATAAACATTAGTTTTGCCCCAGTTTTCTTATTTTAGGAGTTTGTTACACATAAATACTTGTTAAATGTTATCTGTATTTCCAGATTTTCTTCATATTTTGATAAATTATAATTTTGTTTCCATTTTCGAAAAATTAAATAGTTTCTTTACCTACTGAGCAGGGCAGTTGACATAAAAAAATTAAACGTACCGTTTAACTAAATTATCGAATTTCAATATTTATATCGTAAACTATTTCTATTTTCTAAAAATAAGGTCTACTTATTACATTAAAAATTTCTTGTTTTAACAGAAATTTTTGTGGAAAGAAACTATTAAAAAATATATTTAATCATCTTCATATGCTATTACTGTATGTAATAAGCGCCTTTTATCGTAAATGCATGTTACATTTTTTTTACCATTTACTTAGCAATAATATATGGTAGTTTATATATAGATACTTATTTATTTAGCATGCCACCTAATAACTAACTTTATTCCAATTAAACGTTAATTAACTACTCCTTAACTATTTAGGTAATGAAACACAAAATAGATGGTGTAAGAAGGATTTGTTCCCACCCTTTAATGCCCTTATGTAAGTAGAAAGCTAGTATTGTTTTACAAGCAATAAATAAGAACTTAAATAAATTAGACCTGACTGGAAGTGCTGATGGCTCAGTCACATTATGGGAATGGGGCCACGCACAACCCATAGCTGTACCACGTCCACCCGGCACTTACGCCAAAGTTACAAGGGTCAGGTTTTCTCAACATGGAAACAAATTTGGGGTGGCAGATGCCGATGGAAATTTAAGTCTTTGGCAAGTGGGACTTAGTGTTAATGCAACCAGACCATTCTTTGTGAGTACACTTCAAAATAAATAAAGAAATTTGTAAAGTTGTGGTGTAAATGTTTAGGAGTAATTTAATTTAATTTCTTTGTAGACCTATCAGTGCCATAATAAGGGCATAACAGACTTCGTTTTTCTCGGTTCTTGCAGTCTTCTAGCTACAGGTGATTAAAAAAAGAACACTTAACTTATTTCTGTATATTTGTCTTTTTTATTTATTTTTTATAGTTGGTCACAGTTCAGAGAACAGGAACGTTTGCATTTGGGACTCAGTTTTACCACATAATAAAGCTCTGGTACACGCCTTTACGTGCCACGATCAAGGAGCAAACAGTTTGGTTTATGCACCCCAACACCAGGTACTTGTGACCACTGGTAAACGTGGGGATGTTTGCTTGATTGATGTCAGAAGTCGTACTATTAGGCATCGATTCCAAGCTCATGAAAATGCCGTCAAATGTGTTGCTATTGATCCACATGAAGAGTACTTTGCCACTGGATCTGCAGATGGAGAAATCAAGGTAAAGTGAAATAAAAACAATTTTTGTTTTTATGCTTCTACTCTTTACTTAGTTGTCGTTAACAGTTTTATTGCTTATTTTGCAGTTATGGGGCAATATTTCTTTTCATTTTATATTTATAATAAAATATATGTTTTTTCAGATATGGGGTGTGGCAATCCCAACATTATTATTGAATTTGGCTGGTGAGCATTCCCGTAGCAGTTTCTTTAAGAATATTGGACAGGGTGTTACTCAGCTTCACATCGATTCCCACGCCCGACTTTTTTCTTGTGGGGCTGACGGTAGCATGAAAGTACGTCAATTGCCTGACAGGGAAAAGTTGCTTAATCACCGTTAAATATTGTAATTAATTAATTTCTGCTACAATTATAATCCACAGTGTAGTATTGCCCATTTAGTTTGCCCTACGATTAAGCTACAAACCAAAGTGAAGTGAAATTAAATACTTTTTTTGGATATGTCAGGTAGAGATTTTAATTATATTATTATTATTATTATAAGAAAGTATTAAGTGATTATTGCAATTATGTTATGTTGTTTATTATTGATGATGATGCAGTTTTAATGTATTACTTTAAGCATATTGTAAAGCTTTAAGATTTAAATGCAATTATGTNCATTCGTTAATACCGAAATGAAATGTAGAAGGACTACCTATTCCTGGAACACGTCCAGTTACTGATACAAGCAATCGATAAATAAATAAGTAAAAAATTACTTTTATTTTTATTCCTTAGACGCTTGGCCTTTATCACCAATAAAAATTATTTTAATTTGTAGACAAAACGTCAGTTTTAAATAATTTGGCTTTCTTTTGGCTACAGATTTCCTATGGAAGGTAAATTAACAGGGATGTTAACGTTTTACAGAAATAATTACGTTCTGAATCATTTTAGACTATGTAGACACCCTGTACCATTTTAATCAAAGCCTGTAGACTCTGAATATAAGCAATTGTTACGTTTTTAACATTAATTAGCTTGAAAAAGATACATCACGATTTGTAGATACCTATTCTGTATTTACAAGAGGTCTATAGAAGATTTAATTTTATGTAATTTTTTTAAAGAAATACATTACTACATTGATGTTTCTTAGACAATATTTACGTTTTACTGTAATAATTAGCCACTAAAAATTCTCTAGAATTTGTAGACACCCCGTATTTCATTACATTAAATCTAAACGTCCCTTTACGAAATAAATTACGTTAATATTAATGGTACAATAAAAGAAAAGTTTATTTGAAACTAATTATTTTAAATACTTTTTGATGAACAGGCCATTCTGTACAAACTTAGATGCTTAAAATAGTTTATCTACATAAACATTAGTTTTGCCCCAGTTTTCTTATTTTAGGAGTTTGTTACACATAAATACTTGTTAAATGTTATCTGTATTTCCAGATTTTCTTCATATTTTGATAAATTATAATTTTGTTTCCATTTTCGAAAAATTAAATAGTTTCTTTACCTACTGAGCAGGGCAGTTGACATAAAAAAATTAAACGTACCGTTTAACTAAATTATCGAATTTCAATATTTATATCGTAAACTATTTCTATTTTCTAAAAATAAGGTCTACTTATTACATTAAAAATTTCTTGTTTTAACAGAAATTTTTGTGGAAAGAAACTATTAAAAAATATATTTAATCATCTTCATATGCTATTACTGTATGTAATAAGCGCCTTTTATCGTAAATGCATGTTACATTTTTTTTACCATTTACTTAGCAATAATATATGGTAGTTTATATATAGATACTTATTTATTTAGCATGCCACCTAATAACTAACTTTATTCCAATTAAACGTTAATTAACTACTCCTTAACTATTTAGGTAATGAAACACAAAATAGATGGTGTAAGAAGGATTTGTTCCCACCCTTTAATGCCCTTATGTAAGTAGAAAGCTAGTATTGTTTTACAAGCAATAAATAAGAACTTAAATAAATTAGACCTGACTGGAAGTGCTGATGGCTCAGTCACATTATGGGAATGGGGCCACGCACAACCCATAGCTGTACCACGTCCACCCGGCACTTACGCCAAAGTTACAAGGGTCAGGTTTTCTCAACATGGAAACAAATTTGGGGTGGCAGATGCCGATGGAAATTTAAGTCTTTGGCAAGTGGGACTTAGTGTTAATGCAACCAGACCATTCTTTGTGAGTACACTTCAAAATAAATAAAGAAATTTGTAAAGTTGTGGTGTAAATGTTTAGGAGTAATTTAATTTAATTTCTTTGTAGACCTATCAGTGCCATAATAAGGGCATAACAGACTTCGTTTTTCTCGGTTCTTGCAGTCTTCTAGCTACAGGTGATTAAAAAAAGAACACTTAACTTATTTCTGTATATTTGTCTTTTTTATTTATTTTTTATAGTTGGTCACAGTTCAGAGAACAGGAACGTTTGCATTTGGGACTCAGTTTTACCACATAATAAAGCTCTGGTACACGCCTTTACGTGCCACGATCAAGGAGCAAACAGTTTGGTTTATGCACCCCAACACCAGGTACTTGTGACCACTGGTAAACGTGGGGATGTTTGCTTGATTGATGTCAGAAGTCGTACTATTAGGCATCGATTCCAAGCTCATGAAAATGCCGTCAAATGTGTTGCTATTGATCCACATGAAGAGTACTTTGCCACTGGATCTGCAGATGGAGAAATCAAGGTAAAGTGAAATAAAAACAATTTTTGTTTTTATGCTTCTACTCTTTACTTAGTTGTCGTTAACAGTTTTATTGCTTATTTTGCAGTTATGGGGCAATATTTCTTTTCATTTTATATTTATAATAAAATATATGTTTTTTCAGATATGGGGTGTGGCAATCCCAACATTATTATTGAATTTGGCTGGTGAGCATTCCCGTAGCAGTTTCTTTAAGAATATTGGACAGGGTGTTACTCAGCTTCACATCGATTCCCACGCCCGACTTTTTTCTTGTGGGGCTGACGGTANACTTTATGCTTTAATATTATCTCAAAAAATAAGCATTTTTAATATGAATCATTTATTGTACGTAATTTACAGACTGTTGACTTTTCGCAACCCGCCACTTCTCAAAACCAACTTCTAGTGATGAGAGATTTAGCTATAGCGCTGTCAGCATGTATTTATCAATCTCTTTGTGATTCTGATACATTCAAAATGAGTCTCCAAGACTCCCAGGTACTGATTTAGTCTTCCAGGGTAATGTAAATAGGCAGTCTATTATTATTTTCCTTGTTAATGCAGGATGCTTCTGTAACGCATCTGGTGGGTCGTCGAAGAAGAATGTCAATGAGTGAGGGTCAACAAATAACAACTTTGCCCGCCAAATGGCCTGGCGTTACGAGTTTGAGATCTTTATTAGCACGTGAGAAGGACGAAGACACGCCCCGTTTAACAGTTCTCCTCTGCGAATCATTTACTGCCGTCTACATGGTCCTTCTTCTGTATGGCATCTGTACCATGGACGCTGTTATACTTTTCCATGTTACCGGGCATGTGTTTACAGTTGAAACTTGGGGAAAGTATGTCATAATTAATAATACATATGATTAAGTGCAGGTACTTAAACAATGATTTATAATTAGATTATTTGGTGGGGGTACAAAGAAGTTATTGCGAACTGCCAGTGTACCCCAAAGTCAACCAAGTATCCAGAGTACCCCTTCGGAGGAGGGCAGTGGTCCTGCTATGTGGCTGAACAAGCAGAGGGTGAAATTAAACTGTAAACTATTAGGGCATCAACCACTTACAATGAAAGAGGATAAAGCAACTTACAGAGAGCAATTTGTACCTCCAGAAATGAGCATGTTGGCCTACTTGCTTACAAAGGTATGTAACAACAAGCTTGCGCATTTTTCAACGTAATTGCTATTTTATTTGCTAGCCGGATGCAGGACCGGACTGCGATGATGTTTCCAGCGACTCTGAAAGCGAGGAAGAAGACGTATTTGACACTGATGCGCCCGAACAAGAAATAAACAACTTGGAACATTCAGATCCCAATTCCTATTCGTGGCTAGTACTTAAATTGGCTACTCTAAGAATAGTACATCATAATCTTACCGAATTTTTTTGTGTAAGTATTTTTTGAGGTTTTTTACTGTCTTCAATTAATTATACAATTATTTAATAGATTGCCGGACTAGAGAGTTCGGAATTACCTGTTGCCAGCCCCTTAATACACAGCACATTGCGAAGACTTACTTATTGGCAAGAGTCCTTGAAAGCCGAGCTCGATTCAAGACAACCCCCACCTGAATACATACCAGGGTGTTTCGCAGAACATACTACGGGTCCTCTAATACACAAATACAGGTAAAAGACCAAACAACCTATGATAAAGGGCATTGCTATTGTTTAATTGTGTTTAGACAACTTTTGGAGCCCCAAAATACTCCGTTCATTAATAAAAGCTGCGCTAGTGCAGTGCGCAGACTATGGACTTTCCTAGTACACAAGGAGATCGTTCAAGACATTTTCATTCGCGCTGTATTTGGTAAAAGAAGATCGATAATCAGTATCGACGAGGTTGTACCTCATCAAGAAGAAGTGGAAGACCCTGTTAGGATAATTCACAAAGAGCAGGACTCCATATCAGCTTTCAGTATTAATCAGGTAAATGCAAACAATGTCAAGGAGTTTATCTTTATTGACATTTATTTCTTGTTAGGTACATAATGGATCGATAGTGGTCGGTACGCCAAGAGAACTCCAGGAAATGGACATTTCGTTACTTTTGGAACTTCCTGCGTGGCTGAAGGATGAATGTGAACTGGATATTTTGGGTTTGAAGCAGGAGTTGCCAGATACTTCAACGGCTCCCCCCTTCTTGGTTATACAGAGTGCCGGTGATAAAACGAAGGATCAGTTGCAACAACAACAACAACAGCAGCAGCAACAACAGACACCATCGACGGGTAGCCCACAGCCCGGTTACGGGTGTCAAACAGGCCGAGGAGCCACCGTGGTAAATATCATTCACAATTCAAACTACAAAATTAAGTTCCAACTAACATAAGTCGAGTTTTGAGCTTATTAAATTTCATTGCAATATATTAACGCTTACTGAACTAACTGCAAGACTTGACAATTTTATAGTTTATTAACATATTGCACTTCTAAAGGTATTGGTCCTTGTCATATCTAAAAATAATGTATTTTTTGTGGTAGGTATTTATGTAATTATTTTTAATCCAAGCAATTTACTGTTAAAAAAAAGCAGTTTAAAATGTCGATACGTCATATCTCGTTGTTTGTCTTCTTGAAATCGTTTTTTAGATGAAGGGTTTGTCGTTTCCTGGCAGTCACGATCCCAACTTTGTCCGTCGTGTTCTGCTAAGATCGGCTCATATGCTTCGGCCGGTTTGTGTTCCATTGTGTCCCATCCACTGCTTTGTTCAGTGCTTGTTATTAAATGTTGTTTATTGTTGTACAGGGTGGTACATTCATCTACTTTCTGTTTTTCTTGTAATAAACATTAAAGTTTTTGGGGTAGTAGTAATAGCAATAGATATTACTTTAGTATGAATCAGGATTTGTAAAAGAAAAGTTTATTTGAAACTAATTATTTTAAATACTTTTTGATGAACAGGCCATTCTGTACAAACTTAGATGCTTAAAATAGTTTATCTACATAAACATTAGTTTTGCCCCAGTTTTCTTATTTTAGGAGTTTGTTACACATAAATACTTGTTAAATGTTATCTGTATTTCCAGATTTTCTTCATATTTTGATAAATTATAATTTTGTTTCCATTTTCGAAAAATTAAATAGTTTCTTTACCTACTGAGCAGGGCAGTTGACATAAAAAAATTAAACGTACCGTTTAACTAAATTATCGAATTTCAATATTTATATCGTAAACTATTTCTATTTTCTAAAAATAAGGTCTACTTATTACATTAAAAATTTCTTGTTTTAACAGAAATTTTTGTGGAAAGAAACTATTAAAAAATATATTTAATCATCTTCATATGCTATTACTGTATGTAATAAGCGCCTTTTATCGTAAATGCATGTTACATTTTTTTTACCATTTACTTAGCAATAATATATGGTAGTTTATATATAGATACTTATTTATTTAGCATGCCACCTAATAACTAACTTTATTCCAATTAAACGTTAATTAACTACTCCTTAACTATTTAGGTAATGAAACACAAAATAGATGGTGTAAGAAGGATTTGTTCCCACCCTTTAATGCCCTTATGTAAGTAGAAAGCTAGTATTGTTTTACAAGCAATAAATAAGAACTTAAATAAATTAGACCTGACTGGAAGTGCTGATGGCTCAGTCACATTATGGGAATGGGGCCACGCACAACCCATAGCTGTACCACGTCCACCCGGCACTTACGCCAAAGTTACAAGGGTCAGGTTTTCTCAACATGGAAACAAATTTGGGGTGGCAGATGCCGATGGAAATTTAAGTCTTTGGCAAGTGGGACTTAGTGTTAATGCAACCAGACCATTCTTTGTGAGTACACTTCAAAATAAATAAAGAAATTTGTAAAGTTGTGGTGTAAATGTTTAGGAGTAATTTAATTTAATTTCTTTGTAGACCTATCAGTGCCATAATAAGGGCATAACAGACTTCGTTTTTCTCGGTTCTTGCAGTCTTCTAGCTACAGGTGATTAAAAAAAGAACACTTAACTTATTTCTGTATATTTGTCTTTTTTATTTATTTTTTATAGTTGGTCACAGTTCAGAGAACAGGAACGTTTGCATTTGGGACTCAGTTTTACCACATAATAAAGCTCTGGTACACGCCTTTACGTGCCACGATCAAGGAGCAAACAGTTTGGTTTATGCACCCCAACACCAGGTACTTGTGACCACTGGTAAACGTGGGGATGTTTGCTTGATTGATGTCAGAAGTCGTACTATTAGGCATCGATTCCAAGCTCATGAAAATGCCGTCAAATGTGTTGCTATTGATCCACATGAAGAGTACTTTGCCACTGGATCTGCAGATGGAGAAATCAAGGTAAAGTGAAATAAAAACAATTTTTGTTTTTATGCTTCTACTCTTTACTTAGTTGTCGTTAACAGTTTTATTGCTTATTTTGCAGTTATGGGGCAATATTTCTTTTCATTTTATATTTATAATAAAATATATGTTTTTTCAGATATGGGGTGTGGCAATCCCAACATTATTATTGAATTTGGCTGGTGAGCATTCCCGTAGCAGTTTCTTTAAGAATATTGGACAGGGTGTTACTCAGCTTCACATCGATTCCCACGCCCGACTTTTTTCTTGTGGGGCTGACGGTAGCATGAAAGTACGTCAATTGCCTGACAGGGAAAAGTTGCTTAATCACCGTTAAATATTGTAATTAATTAATTTCTGCTACAATTATAATCCACAGTGTAGTATTGCCCATTTAGTTTGCCCTACGATTAAGCTACAAACCAAAGTGAAGTGAAATTAAATACTTTTTTTGGATATGTCAGGTAGAGATTTTAATTATATTATTATTATTATTATAAGAAAGTATTAAGTGATTATTGCAATTATGTTATGTTGTTTATTATTGATGATGATGCAGTTTTAATGTATTACTTTAAGCATATTGTAAAGCTTTAAGATTTAAATGCAATTATGTAATAAATATATTGTAAAATAGTTATTAAACTAAATAATAATTATTGTAATTCTTGTGTCAATATTATATTGTTGTTAAAAAACAAAAATAAATAAGTAAAAAATTACTTTTATTTTTATTCCTTAGACGCTTGGCCTTTATCACCAATAAAAATTATTTTAATTTGTAGACAAAACGTCAGTTTTAAATAATTTGGCTTTCTTTTGGCTACAGATTTCCTATGGAAGGTAAATTAACAGGGATGTTAACGTTTTACAGAAATAATTACGTTCTGAATCATTTTAGACTATGTAGACACCCTGTACCATTTTAATCAAAGCCTGTAGACTCTGAATATAAGCAATTGTTACGTTTTTAACATTAATTAGCTTGAAAAAGATACATCACGATTTGTAGATACCTATTCTGTATTTACAAGAGGTCTATAGAAGATTTAATTTTATGTAATTTTTTTAAAGAAATACATTACTACATTGATGTTTCTTAGACAATATTTACGTTTTACTGTAATAATTAGCCACTAAAAATTCTCTAGAATTTGTAGACACCCCGTATTTCATTACATTAAATCTAAACGTCCCTTTACGAAATAAATTACGTTAATATTAATGGTACAATTCAATCATATATATGCCTGGTTTATACTAATAATTCAGTTATAATATGTAAATAGATTATATACATCCTGTATGCAAGATTAATTATATTGATTTATATTCTTTAAAATATTTTTTGCCAGATAAACAAAAGTTTGTACATTTGTTGTAGTTTGCAGTAATTTGACATAAAAAATATTTATCTATGTATTTCAATAATAAAAAATAATATATT
>NW_020438876.1:336561-343701 GCF_000699045.2 Agrilus planipennis | reverse complement strand
AATAAAAAATAATATATTCATTTTGCATTTTTGAATTTGTTTTAATCGATATGTTTTATTAATATGAATAAAACTAGTTTTCCCCCTGCCCCTGGCCATTTTATTGCTCCATTATGACGTAGTGTCGGCCATCATTCTTTTCTAATTGTTGCAGTGGTCGGCCATCATTCTTTTGTAATTGTTGCAGTTGTCGGCCATCATTCTTTTTCAATTGTTGTCTTATTGTCGCTGATGTCGGCCATTATGGTTTTTTAATAGATGTGTAGTAATCAATGATTAAAATTTAAAGGAATTAATATATTCTTTTTGCTTTTTTGAATTTGTTGTAATCTACAAGTTTTATTAATATGAATAAAATTAGTTGTTCCCCTTGGCCCCGCCCATTTTTGTTGCTCCACTATGACGTAGTGTCGGCCATCATTCTTTTCTAATTGTTGCAGTGGTCGGCCATCATTCTTTTGTAATTGTTGCAGTTGTCGGCCATCATTCTTTTTCAATTGTTGTCTTATTGTCGCTGATGTCGGCCATTATGGTTTTTTAATAGATGTATAGTAATCAATGATTAAAATTTAAAGGAATTGTTTGTAAAATTGAAATTAAGGAATTGCTGATACTAACTTTCATTTACGTAATACTACTTTGCCCTATACTGACAGCACTCATAATTTTTTTTGTATATAATATTGGTCTATACGTCTTTTTGTATTTTGTTTTAAATAAATAAATAATCAGAAAAGCCGAAAGCTTTCACAGCTACTTTAGTTATCTTTGGCTCTATACATAAATATATGCATAATGTAGGATAATTGACCGTGTTAGGCATTTCTGGAGATACTTATGAGTCTAATTTCGGTACAGGCATCCACTGAATATTTGGCGTCATTTAGCGTCGTGACGCTAGATAAATGATTTCATCGTCAGATAGAATTTCGCTCGCTTATCCAGGTGCTTCCCTTCATGTATGCACATTTTGTCGTGTTGCGATATAGATTATCTGCCTCTTTAACTTTTAAATATGTTGCCGTAGGTACTTTTAGGATATTGGAAAATACACTTTAATATTTCGATGTTATTCCTGATAAAAAAATCATCCGATTTTACTACGTAGGAGTTTTCGGAAGATATTGTCATTATGTTTTTTTTATTTATTTAATCTAAAAACTGAATACAGTTCTTTTTTGTGTTATTAAACATAAATTGCTGGCATTTGGAATGTCATATGTAAGCCAAAGAGGCAGACCATCCCGTAATTGAATTAAAGAGCACAATAATTAACAATAGCTTAAAAACACAACTACAAAATTCTCCACATTGAAAACTAAATTATTATCTAGATATTAAAGATTTATATTACCCTTTATGTTTTGTGTATTAACAATAAAAGTTATTGTGTCCTCTGTTATTAAATATGAAGTACAAGAAAACTATGGAAAATATACTTAATATTAGCTTTTCTGGATTGTATTTGATGTTTATTAAATAGGTACATACTTATTAAAATATTGAATTCTGATGTTCAATTGATTATTTTTACGTCATTGGTTTTGGGAAAATGAGGAATCAGTGTAAACAGTAGGTAAATAAAAATATGTTTATAAGGGAACCGAAATGAAATGTAGAAGGACTACCTATTCCTGGAACACGTCCAGTTACTGATACAAGCAATCGATAACATTTTAGACAGCAGTTTCGGTAAAAGGACAATGCTATTTAAAATTCTTATCACGTCATCATCGAGTGATAAAACTTTTTATAGAAGATTCCCATTAGGCGACGAAGGATCAGTTTTTTAGATTTACTGACGATTATTAGAACTACAAACCGTCTAATACTTAGCTATGTTAATTTGCAAAGTAAAATTGTATATTAATTGCTTTCTTTTATTGTAATTTGCCTTCTCATTTGACCTGGTTATTTTTAATTAGCTTTAATTTGAAAAGTAAAAAGTAAACCTTTTAAAGCAAGCGTACTTTTTTCAGTTTCTGTAAAGCATACAATTCCTCAGGGATTTTAAGGCATCCTGTTGATTTCTCTTTGAAAAAAGCAGGTCCATATTTTATATAGTGACTGATTCTTGTTTGCTTTTAAGGATATTAGTCTTTTTCTTTCCCTTAATTTTTGCAGATTTTGTCAGAAACAAGCCTTTCGTTGTCTATCAAAGTACTTTAAATTTCTTTTTAACTTAAATGGTCTTTCCAATTAGGTTGATAGGCAGTCTTAATTATCGCCAAAAAGGCAATTAAAATTAATTGTTTATTTCGTAAAATTTTCGTAAACAACTTCTTATTACAACATCTACTAATAGGCTTAGTAGCAATTCGAAAATAGTGTTTGCGTAAGTACAAAATGTTCTTAGAAAAGAGTGCCGTACGATCGGCAGCACGGATCACACGTGTGTAAATGAAAGAGTGAGATTAAACATGGATTATATTAAACATTTGATGATAGTGTCAAAAATAAAAAAAATAGTGGAAATAAAATGTTAGAAAGAAACACGATTTGGTACATAATTACTTTTACTGAAACTTTTTTACAGTTGATACGGTTAGTTTAAAAAAACTTTTAGGATTGGAAAAAGTTTTTGAATTCATTAAAGACGCATTGTAAGGGTTTATTCTTTTCACGAAGTTCCTAGACGGAAATCAGCATTTTACGTTTGAATAATCTTCTTAAAAAAAAATCCATTTCGTCTACATAGTCGACTTATTCGAGAAGTAGTATGATAGTACCTATTTAAGCTGGCGTCCTTGACGTTGGTTAGTTTTGTTGTAAATCCACCGGTATTTGCTACTGTTTGCATGTGTAGACGTGTGCGTGTGTGTATGAGGGCGCATATCGGTGCGGCGACGGCGACGGTCGTCGGGACGCTCTCAAGACGCCTGCCCAGAACGGTGTCAGAGGCGCTGACGACAGGTCAGGTAACGAAACTCCCGTTATTTTTCGTTATTTACTGACAGTGATTCCTAGTGTTTGGTTGTCATACGTGGAGTAAAGGTGAAAGTTCGACATAGCATGACTTATGAAAAAATTACTTCGTTTTTTGTGATTTTTAATGAAACTGTGACTTTTTTATGACCGTTTACGTAAAAGAATGCGTGAATTTTACCACATAAACGTTTAAAGGGGGTTGATATATTTGTGAGACTTTCAGATATGTGATTAGACGCGTGCGATTTCATAAAAAAGTTTTCAAAGGTAAATGCATGTATTTATAGTTGTAAAATCCCCAGTATATTTTGTATGCTAATTAAATATATATACCGGACGATCTTAAGCAATATAATCGTCTACCGAAATCTGTAATAAACTTGATCGGCCTGACCGGTGCAGACATTTACCTAAAGTTTAATCTTCAGTAACTATTTCCATCTAGGGACCAGAAAGAGAACAAAATGTGTAAAAATCCTTTCTTGTAATTGTTTCTGGATAATTATATGTTCTCACTGATCCTAGTTATTTGTTTTTAGAAAATTTTCTCGTATTTGCAATGTACTTCTCTACAATCGTGGCTTTTATTGGTTAATGTCAATGCAAATTACTTTTTTCTGGTATTTAGAGTCTGATTAAAAATTTTGTGCGTCTGTCCCGCTTAGGTAATGGGATCGAGAGGAAATATGCATTATTTATTAACTGGTAATCCTAATAAGTTCTCAAGAAAATTATTCTTTTTACTACTTTAAACTAATTAAACAGTTCTTAGATGCCTTTGATAATGAAAATAGTGTCTGACTGCGAAATAATTAATTCCACATCAAGCAGTAAATCCTTCAACTTTAAACTAAACTTACTTACTTACTAATTAAATATTAAAATCGTATCTCGTAGTTTTATAAAGACAAATATAAGTATAATTAAAAGTTTCTCAAACTATATGTATCTTCCTAAAAAGGTTAAAGTTTTCAAATAAATTTTTTATTACATACTCATGTTTATTGATAATTATGCAACTATTAATTATGTGAATAAATAAAATAATAATAACGTTCTTTTCATGTTAATATTCATTCGGTGCTTCCCCGTATATATTTTATTATTGTTAGAACCTATTTGATCAAAAAATTATTATGCATGATGTGCCTGTGGTAATTCAAAAATGATTTTCGTAATAAAAATTACTGCTCAACAGTGTTAAACTGTGTTTTACTGTATGTCGTGTAATAAAATTTTATCGATTTGTTGTTCTGTTATTATAAAAAGTGAAGTTTATGGATCAAGTTCGATATTACGATACGTTTACGAGCATTCAGTTAATTTCACCCTTTTGATCGGTTTTGTTCATACAATTTCCTGATGGGGAGTTATCTCATAAAATTCCTTCATAAATTGTAATGCCTGTTAGAGAAAAAAATACAGTTTCTTAGCGATTACTACGTAAAGAACATACATAGGTATGTCCTTAGCACTTTTCTTCATTGTTTATTCTTTTTTTGTTATCCTAATTTTATAAAATAATATTTTTTAATGAGAATTCTACTTTTTGCCTATTTGGATCCTTTTAAAAATTTGGATCCTTTTCTTCGTTCTGAATGAGTAAAATATATAAATGAGGCTATAAATTACTTCCCTCAAAGGAATCCTTGGTATATGGTGGTTGAAGGTCGATGATATAACTTCTCCCTGATATGGTAATAAATTGGAAAGATATATTTGATAGGTGAAATACCTGCCTCCTTGGGCTTGAAGAGAAATACGAGATTACCGAAATAATTTGTCCATGAACCCTTATAGAGGGTCGCCCCAGACAGTTAAAAATTTCTATAAGTGTTTGTAGTACTCTCTATAAATTAGAAAAGATGCAGAATTTATCATTTATCTAAAAATTATCTTTGGATTTCTTTAGAAAACGAAACGAATTATCCAATTAGTAAAAAAAGACTGTTCAGTGGAACGCAAGCTTCTTGAGTTTCGATAGAGTAATGGAGAAAAGCGCAATTTTGAATATTTGAAAGGAAGGCCTGGTGTAGCCCGAGGCTTACGGCAGCAACAGCAATTTTCAAGATGTTCCTTTTGTAATGGACCTATTTTCGGCAAATAGTTTCTCATCTACAGTCATTTCTCATTTTTTCTTTTGTTGTAGATAATCCAAACCGATTTTAACTTAATTCTTCTTAAAATATAGATTTATAATAAGCCACTACCACTATTTTCTATCTTTTAAATCATTTTTATGAATAAGAATTGATTATCAAGTAAATTGCGAGGGCGTAATCAGCGACTGTAGGACTTGAAGTACCAATTGAAAGTTCACCGAATCCCGACGATATTTTCCACCTTATTTCAGTGCATGCTTCTAAATGTTACCTACCGCTAAATTAGCACATTACATGTTTCAAAGTCGTTTGCATGCAGGAAGAGCACTGAGAGCTGTCTGAAGAATTGATAGCAAGGAGTTATTTTCGCGTTAAATCGGTTAAAAACTTTTACCGGCAACGCAAACTTGGTCAATAATTTATGCAAATCGGTCTCTATGTAGAAAATAAAAGATGCAGTTGAAATTGCAGTCAAACTTTTTGAACAATGATGGATCGCATATTTCTTCGATGGCATCTTTTTAAATACATATAGGTTACAGTTAATATTTTAGGAATACAGAAACTTCTACATAATTTAATCGAACTCGGAAACGTTAAATACACAAACCAAAGGGACATTTTCTGTTGGAAACTTCGTAAAGTTAAATAACGACCCATATTTACTTTTGATAAAAGTTAAATTAAATTTTTTTAATCCTACCGAAAACTTTTGTAGTGTGATTGACGTCAAAGTAGCAAAACTAATTAATTTTCGGATATTACGTTTGATTCACCTGATTATCTGTGTGATAATTATTTAAACAACTATTATTTTACTCGAATTTGAATTATTTGATGATGACAATGCTATATTTACAATGCTTAGTTCCACAGGGATCAATATGAGGTCCATATTATTCTATATTCGCCAGTACCTTCCAAAAAAAAAATAGTTTTGTTAATTATTGGATTATTTCAACAACGTAATATTGTGTATAAATATCAAAATTAGTTTAGCAAAGTGATTTTAATTAAAAATGGAAAAGGTCGGGAGCGTGTGCACGCTGATAACAAGTGAATAACCGAAATGAAAATATGATCGTGAAATTGATGCTTAATCTTCTTTTTTTTGCAGTTTGGCGTAATGGTTTATGGAACGATGAAACTCACGGGGATTGAAACGAGAAGCTTAGTTAAACGTTATTGTTGACAAGCTCACAAAAAAGAGGGAACGGTCGAAATAAAAAGGTCGATGTGGCAATTATTGTCCCGTTTCGACCTCATGGCAAATGCGTCAGGATGAAAATTCAATTTTCGGTGGAGGCATATATCATGGCATGCTGGACCACCACACTTATCATAGTTACCAATTCAGGTTAGTTCAACAACTTTCAAAACTCTAATACTTACCGAAAGCTGGGTCAGATTCAGAAGGCGAACTCAGCAATAAATTTTTTTTACTAAAACTGAGTCATTTCAATACCTTATTCTACATATTTTGCAATAAATTATGTCATACGTACAGAAATATGATTTATTTGAAATACTTGCCTTTAAATTGCAAATACAAAATAAAAATTAAATACTTTTTTGAGAAATGATGAATGAAAATTGCTCACATTGGCTTTTGAAGGTATTACAAAAGGTTAAAAAGGGGACAATTCAACAATTCTTTAACTAAAGAGAGCCCAAAGAATTCTAAACTCCTTGGAAATGGAGAATCTATAATATTGTATCGATATTGTTTTCCGGGTTCAATGTCATGGTCCATGGAATTTTGAAATTGTAGCATCACTTATAGTATCTTTAGCAAGAAACTACGAAATTCTTTGAACTACGACAAAACAATATCGAATTGATATACGCCAGCCGTGTAAAACTGAAAACTACAATTGTGGTATGTTAATAAATGCGTATAATCTAAAATTCTTAGAAAACGATTCGAAAAACTTCACTTATTAGATGAATTCAAATCTAAAGAAACTATGGATTCTATTTCTTTCTCTTATTACAATGTGTAAAAGATCAGAAACAAAATGGGGTTACAAATATTTTAATATAAAATGATTGATGTTGATTTTACTTCAATAAAATTATTTGCAACCCTATTTTGGCTCTGATCTTTCAC
>NW_020438876.1:335104-336323 GCF_000699045.2 Agrilus planipennis | reverse complement strand
GATGATGATGATTTAAGTAAATGTAGAAAATTAAATAGGTACTACAAAAAAGTATTTATTTGAAAAAAGTACTTTGAAAATACGTATTTTGCATTTAGCATTTAAAATACAAAAGGGAAATCTATTTTGTATTTTACATTTGAAATAAAAAATCAAAAAAATATGTGCATTTTGTGTTTAAATACGTTTTAAAAACCATTTTACACACATATCAATCCTTAACCAAAAGAACTGTAATAATAAATACAATAAAGAAAACAGCGTTATTTTTCACTTTAGTAATTCATTGCCAACTTTGTCTTTTTAATATGACCTATGTATAGCTGCTGTTGTTTTATTTCCAGGAATCTCGACTGCTAATCCTGATGCCAAAAGGCTTTACGATGATCTCCTTTCAAACTACAATAAACTGGTCAGGCCCGTCGTCAACGTAACTGACCCTTTGACTGTCAAAATTAAGCTCAAACTTTCACAACTTATTGATGTGGTGAGTGATACTGTAGCATTTTTTTTTTTGCACTTTACTGCAGTCAAGCAATATCAATTACATACACTCGGCGTAATCAACCGAAAATTCTAAGGTGAATGAATGCATGAAATAGGTTAAGGATAATGTAATATAATTAATTAAGGAAAATTAAAATTGGAATTCAATCCAATCTAGCCCTTGGAGAAGCAGAGATGATCATTCACATTTTTTAGTGGGGACAAACTTTTTGTTTTAAGGGAAGTCCGGGAGAGTTGAACCGCTTTTTGTTTAAAGTATCGTATTTTCTTATAAATAAGGCTTAGTGTTTCAATTATAATAATAAACAGTAGCTTATTTATTTAGGTTTACTTATGCATAATTACTTTTTCGATATAATAGTACTGAAATATGTTATATATATTTGAATGAAAAATGGGATATGAGTCAACTCTCCCCACCCTTAGGGACACTTGAACCGGGATCTTTAAAGGGGAAAATAAAAATATTTTGCAGCTTAAATAACAGCCAAACATCACAAAATGAAATTAAATTGTAAAGGAACATAAAGGGTTGTTCGGAAAGTCATTTCGTTTTTTTCTTGTGGAAATGAAAGACAGTTTTCGTATAATAAACAAATACTTTATTAAATTATATATTGACCGTTCTGGTCCAACACCTTTTGCCATCTTTCTGGTAGTAGCATAATTCCACGCTCATAAAATTTTTGGTCTTTGCTGGCAAAAAACTGAT
>NW_020438876.1:332374-333882 GCF_000699045.2 Agrilus planipennis | reverse complement strand
AAATTAAATTATAAAGAAACACAGTTATTGCTTCTTATAAAGAAAAAAAACAAAATTTCAACATATTCTTTAATATTCCACAATCAACATAATTATTCAACATTTTGCTAACAAAATTAAACATTTAACGTTTCTTTAATCAAACTTGTTGGTCTTTCTTAACGTTTTGCTTAAATTATATACTTATTCTAGTCATTTGGTACCATCAATAAGCCTTACTAATTACTTTCAATCAGCTAGTAAACTAAAAATCTAATTCTGGTCACATTCATGACAAATGAAATCATCAATATATTTAGAAACTACTCCATTTTCCCGGAAACAAAGAAGTTGCTTATTTGTTATCTAATTTAAGATTATATGGTTACAATCGGACGAGGGATATTTGGGGGGATTCCCCCTATACTTCTGACGTTCCGCTTACTTCCGACATACTAAATAATAAATAATTAAACAATTTTACATTGTTTGTATTCACTTTTAATTTGAAAGCTTATTCTTGGTGTGAACTGTTGTTAATTAAACAATTTTTACTCGAAACTGTTTCCGTAAAGAATGAGCGCGAACGTTTTGTAATTCCGGACTTGTACAGATAGAACTTTATCTTGTTGTTAATGTTCTAAAATCGAAGGGGAATTAACGGCTTATGTCGCAATATCGTCTGGGTCGAACAAGAGCAAATTGGGAGAGAGAGCTAGCAAGGCAAGCAACTTTTATCAAAAATTAAGCTCAGGAACAACTTACAAGCTCACACAAACAAACAAGCATACATGCAAGGCTATTATTCTTGCCCAAAGGGTACACTTTGTACCAAACAAAACGGTTTTCTATTGTAAGTGAACACCTTTTCTCATTCAGGTCCGCAGTCGTCGGCGTTTGCCATAAATTGAAAGAATAATGTACCACGTCTGTAAAGGAAATGCGCGGGAAAACCAACAAATTGAAAACAAAGGAAAGAAAGTTCATTTTTTAAATTAATTAATTGTTTGTTGGAGATGTGAACACGCTTGTTTCAATTAAAAAGGGCCTTCATTTAAGCGACTGAATATTTTTTTAATAAGTGTATGTCAGTGTATGTTCTACAAATATCTACAAATGAGTATTGCAGGAAGATTTCTCTTGGTAAATGTCTAGATGATGGCCCCCACCCCCGAAGTGGGGGGGATCGAAAGAGGATGTCTCCCCCACCACTGTACCATAAAAAGTTCGTGGCGGTCTCGCCCCCATAAAAAGTTATGGGGGTTAGATGGAAGTGGGGGTAGGGGGATCGAAAGAGGGTAGGGGATATCGAAAGAGGATGGTCACCTGAGTAAAACCCCATAAAAAATTTGCGGCGATTTCACCCCCATAAAAAGTTATGGGGGTTGAAAGTTGATTATGTTGACAGTTTTCATACACTATAATTCAAATAAAATTCAATAAAAAAATTATTTTCAAGCGGGTGGAGGTGGGGGATCGAAAGAGGGTGGTCACTTGAACAAAACCCGATAACCTAACCTAACCTACCC
>NW_020438876.1:313844-331985 GCF_000699045.2 Agrilus planipennis | reverse complement strand
TATGATGTTTTCTGCGAAAATAATATTTTGCTTGAAACTTAAGAACCACACAAAAAAATTTGGCGGGGTATTTGCCGTTCGTCAATAAAAAGTTTTGAAAATTACAGTGCCAAAAGTAAATAAGTATCTGTACAAGACATATCTGCTAAATTATATTGAGAAATACAAAATTTTTATCTTTTATAAAAGTGCGGGATTTTTGACGGTTTTGAAATGGTTAAATTTTATTGTTTTTGATTAGATTTTTAATATTCATATTGCTAATTTTTAACAGCTTCTACAAATCAAATTTTTCAGTTGTGTTTCGGACAATTAGTTATTTAATATTTTTTGTACAAAACTAACTTTTTTGTAACTCCTTAAGAAATTCTTAGATGAGAACTGAAATAGATAGGATAGAAAACGTAATTCGTGCCAAAAAAGCTTTAGACAACAAGCTAATCGTATTGTAAAACGGTTGACATCTGAATTACTAATAGTTTTAAAGTATTAGAAATTAAGTAATTAAGTAAATAAAATAAAAAACGGGGTTAATTAATGCAGTTGTACAAGTTTAAGAAAAATTGATCCATCGATAAATAATATCGTATCAAAATTAAGTTGTCACAATTTTATTACAAATGGATAGATACAAATGTGATTCCAGTGATACACAACCGCAACAATTAAAGTATTTATCATTTTTCTTGTTTAATCGATGGATTAATTGATTTGCAGAAGCACGGTTTAGTTTTAATGCGCTTTTGTACTAATTGAATTGCAAACACCACATATTAATCTTGCATATTAGCCCTAACTGTAACTCTATTTTAATGACAATAGCCAATGTAGAACTAGATCGGTCGAATTTTTAATTTTATAGTCAAACAGAAATTTACTTACACTACTTGTATTAAGATTTAGTAAGCAGGATCGTAATTAAAAATTTTTGCAACGCAAAAGCGATTTATCAGAGTTCCACTTTGTATTCTTTCTAATGTTTCATAATTTAAAGGTATGTGAGATATATTGGACCCTTGAATGGAAGCAAATAACGCTGGCCAGAACGGAAATAAGTTTTTTATTCATATGAAAGCTCAGCGTCGGTTACAATCGGCCGCCAATTTTCAAAAGCGGCGATAAAAGCATTTTTGTCATTTATCTCGGCGGAAAGATTAAAGGGCGCTGGGGTAATAAAATTCACGCTTAGAATAATCGTCACAAGTACATTGGATTTATTTGAAAAAATACTTTCAAAAGCAAAGCTTTTAACGTATTCGCAAAATTCTAAATATATATCACACGCGCTGCTTCTTCCACAGTATATCGATTTCAAATTATTTGCGTGGGAATTACCGTCAACATTACTTTTAAGTAGATAAACCTACAAAGGTATTTATACAAAACCTTAACCGCAATAGAACATATACAAGGGTGAGTAATTTCCGTCTATATATACTCGATCACGTTCTAAATAATATCTTGATTTTAACTGATCTGGTCCAATAAGAACCGCTCTCATTCATAGCATCCAATCAATGCAATAAGCCTTTTGTTCTTGAAAGGTACCTGATTTAAATAACAGTAGAATTTCGATAGCTTCGATCGAAGAAAACAATAGCCTTTGACGTTATTGAAATCTACACCTTAACCAAAGTGATATTCAATGTATAATAAACATCTGTAATCATAATGACCAAAATAAGCACATCTAGCATATTAAAAAATGTTCTTTGATTAAAAATCACTAGTACTGACGTATTCGTGGAAGAAATAAACAATTGGATAACATTCGGCGGGTCTAAATGTTTACAATAAGGTGTATAGTTAGTTGCATATAAAAAGACACCAAATTTAAAATAAATCTTAAAATTGTAAGTATAATAATAAAACAATCTAGTTGTCTATGTTCTTAAAAGAAATCTATGGCTTCTTGATTGAAACGTTCGGTCAATTAAAGGCGTTGAACGAAAAAACGCTCGCAGTTAAAAGCCGTTGTATCTTTATACGTTGTCATCGAGAAAATGGACATATAAACAAGTTAAAGCTAGTTCCTTCAGTTCTAGGTCAAGCCTTCTTGATTTGAGTTTACACAGTCTATTCATAACCAAAGCTCAAGTGTCATTTTCTGTTTTTGTTCTAACAACGAAAATAAAAAGAAACAGAAGCATACTATAAAAACCATTCGTTAATTTTATTATTAAGTAATTAAAATCGTTCATGTTTAGAAAAATATTTTGCCTCACTGAAGCTCTTTACGTACTAGAGAGAAATTCTGTGTTGCAGACTTTCGTCATTGAACTGGTCTGCGCTCACAGAAAAAGGCTTTCAATTTAATTTGCCCCAACACTGGTTTCTCCGACACGTCTAAGCAATGTAAAAAACAAAACCAATTTGTTGCTACTGCCAAACTTCAACGAAACCATCCATTTAATTTTTGATAGCTCGTCCCAGACACCCGTACCACCCACGTAAAGTGAAAAGTTTCATTTTAAAATGCTACGGCTTTACTTTACGACGTCCCTCTTTTTACTGCGAAACCTGCTTTCCTCTGATCAAAAGTTTTACTTATATTACAACCCTCGACGTGAAGAGTTAGAACCATATTTCATGATTTTTCGGTATTACGGTATTAGCAGTCTTCTGGTGTTCCTCAGGGCTGCAACATGCGTCCTCTTCTATTAGTTTATTGAGCGCCTTTGATTCTTTTAGTTTCAAAAATATATTTGGGCAAATAAACACTGAAATAACGTTGATTTAATCTAATTTATTGATTTTGTACAACTTTTTGAAAGATGTACTTTGCTAATTTGTTTATAAATTCAATTTTATGTCCTGTTTCTTTTTTCTTGGCGTCTCTCCGGAAATTACCCGGCATTGTAGAGAGCACTTTTGGTGCACATATAATAAATATGTTTTAGTGATGTATTGCGCCTTCATAACCGCTAATTTGTACCCATTTTGGCTTATTAAATGCCGTAAATATTGCACATGTTTCTTTTATATTCGACCAGAAGGAGAATGAAATTTATTATCGCGCTAAGCCAACTCGAAACGTGCAACATTATTATATTTCAAGTTTGCTCACGCGAAATTGGTTTCGTTAAACTTTAAGCTCGTTGTGCCCTTATGAGAATATGGCTTGCGACATCCTGTATTCGAATTCCCATGTGCATGACTGTCTGAAATTGAATTAATTAATCGGTTTCGTCCTATTGAAGTTCTAACCCATCTACCTTTGACTACATTAACAACCTTAACTACATCAGTACCTATAGAATTATCCATTTAAATCGAGTATGTTCGATCATATTAATAATTTTAATAACATATTGTAATTAATTTTCTAGAAGCTAAAACATCCACTTTTATAAATTTTAAATTCGGTTTTGAGTATCGGTCTTAACATTTGTTTAATTAATTTAATTAATCATTTTGACTTTAGATTATTGTATCCATTCGAAGTTTGAACAGAAAGAATGAGTTGGCAGTGAAAATTAAATAGGGAAAACGTACGGTATCAAGACGATATAGAATTTAAGAAAAGTTACTAATTAGTTTATAAATATCCTCTCAATATCCTACTGTAGCTACCATTTAAAATTAAATGTAATTTTCCTTGATCAAGCTAAAAAGAATGGACTTTAAAGTTTCAAAAACGTGTTTAAAGGTACAAGGATTTCACTCTTATATATCCTTGTTATATTTGTGAAGGTAATATTTCCCCAGTTGATACATTTATCATATTTAACGATTGTCTGTACACATTACATGAATCCATGGGTGTATCATTGAAGTGAATATCTCTAACCCGTGAATCCCGACGGTCTCGTCTCGTCGGCACTGGAATAAGTACAGAATGGGACGGGACCAGATCATTAGATGTTCACTTAAGTATAAATTACACAGAAATTACAAAGGAAATGTGGCGATGTCAGTTTTATTAAGGACGAAGTGGAAACGTTTTTTGCACAATTTGAAACTTTTTACAAATGAGAACTAACGTTTGTAATAAAGACAACATATTTATATAGAAATCGTTTCAATGTTTATTAGTATTCTAAAAAATTCTCAAAGGAGTACCTTGAAAACTTTAGCAATCCTAAAAACAAAATTATGAGGAACCATACTGAATTATCAATGTTGAAATAAACTAAAAATTTTCACTGAAAGCAAACTTTATAATGAAACAGGAACACTGTACTACTTCCTTTGTAATAAAATTATACTCTTTAGTTATAGTTCTGAAGAAGCTACTACTATGTCTCATTAAATGTTTAGAATAGAACAATTGTTAGGATTTGTTCTGTACATGACAGAACACTCCCTTTTTCTTTGTATTTTAATTAAAAAAGTTTTATTTTCTTTTCAGAATCTTAAAAACCAGATAATGACGACAAACCTGTGGGTCGAACAAGTGAGTCCTTAACATAATGATATCTCGACAGGGATTATTTTTATCTGATCTTTTCTTTGTTACAGTCGTGGTACGATTACAAACTTAAATGGGACCCACGGGAGTATGGAGGGGTTGAAATGCTTCATGTACCATCAGACCATATTTGGCGTCCAGATATAGTTCTTTATAACAAGTAAGTTTAAGCTTTAAAATAGTTTTGGTTTATTAAATTTTGTTCTTAATTATATTTTTAACAACATATTTTTTTTGGAGTTAAAAGTCCAAAGTATTCCGGTAAATGTGATTGAACAAATAAAATGATTTATCTTAGATTTTTGTAAAAGAATGAAAGAAAGAACAGTGATTGACTAATTATTTTAATACGAATGAATATTTAATGTTTCAATCTTATCATAGGTAGCAATTTCGAGACTTTAAGGATGTTTGGGAGGTATGTCAAAATGCTACGAGACAAATAAAAATTTGGAATAACGTTCCTCATTCAATTCTAAAACTCCTGTAAAAATTACAAATCGATTCACTAAACCGTTAAAAAGTTATTGAAATTTTAAAAAATTGTAATTTTACACGTCATTTTATGGAGATTCGTTAACCGAACAGATTAAATTTATTTTTATTAACAGAAAAAAAGCTACCAGAAATTTCAAACTTTTATAATAAGTAACTTGAACTCTGGAGAATCACTTTAGCGTAAGGTTATTCAAATTCACTAAATGGTTATCGAGGAAAAAATGAAAAATTAGCTGAAAATCTCGTTTTTACTTGATAATATAATGGTAATATTTATAATTGTCTGAAATAAATGTAATTTTAATGTTTTAATTAAACTAAATATTTTTTTGTTTCGAAGTTGAAATCAAGGCATATTCACTGCCAAAAGTTAGTTAAAAATTTTCCATTGTATTCGTTATTTCTTATTTTATTCAAAGTTTTTGGTCAAATTCCAAATTTTCTCTCAAACCGTATAGTTTTTTATTAGTATAGATAGTATTTATTTACCTCATGATATGCTGCAAAACCTAATTAATCACGAATTTCTAATTTCATGTGCTCTTGTCTCCGATTGTACCTCCCAAACATCCTAAAATGAGTTTAATGATTTTTTAAGTACAGGCAAATAAAAAATGAGCGCGGGTAGTTAATGCCTTCATGAAAACGAGTCACTTGGATCTGAACAAAAAGCCATTACACGAAATATTGCTTATGCTATTATGATAGTGGTTCCTCAAGTAACTATTGTTCGTCAATTGGCCATTGTAATTGCATATTGTTCATTAAATATCATTATTTGATACGAATACGATGCTATTACATTAATCAACGTACCAAACCGAGTCCTAATTAACTCCTCGTCCTTTCGCCTTCTACTGGATCGGAATCCAGCGTTAAAAGCAGCCGGCTTGTACCACAGTAAGGATTAAATCTGAGTTTTCCTTTGAAAAGGGAAATTGGGGAAAACGAGGTTATCATGGCCGAGAAAGGAATCTACGCATTCCTTCTTTGAAACTGAACTTGTTTAGCAAATTTTGTTAAGCTGCAGATACTCTAAAAAAGAAGCAAATGATTCTTTCAACCACTCTAACTCACATTTTCAATCTAATTTTTTGCTAAATGTACGGGGGTCATTTGAATATGACTTTAATGTAAAAGATAATAAATTTTTGATGTTTAGATTAATAAAATTTTCTTATATAGCAAGGCTATAAAAATTAAAGGGTTATACTAATAAAAAACAAATGATAATAAAAGTACAAATGAGGGTGTAATTCCAAAAGTAAAGTCTACAAAGGGCTAGAATCTCAGGTACTTCTCTATTTATATTTACCCTATTGTACTATCAATTTTCGACAGAACGTCGCTAAGTTTGATCAACGCTCACCCGCTCTATAGTACGAATTTGGCACCCAGTGACTACTCCTTTCCCTTAAGTTAAACGAAAATTTGACCGGAACGCGCGTCATGCAAGAAAATAGAGAAACTACCCCTTTTTATAAGCATTCTTGTATTGTTTAATACAGCACCCTGTGTTGATGAATTGATCACCGTATTGTTCTGTTTTTGATTTGCAGTGCTGACGGCAACTTCGAAGTAACATTAGCTACAAAAGCCACCCTCAATTTCACTGGAAGGGTGGATTGGAAGCCACCAGCGATATACAAGTCTTCTTGCGAAATCGATGTTGAATATTTCCCTTTCGACGAGCAAACCTGTGTCATGAAATTTGGCTCGTGGACATACGATGGCTTTCAGGTAAACACTTAATTTTTGTATTTGTAAAATGCTTTTGCTTTTACCTCTGTGTTGTACAACACTGCGTCGAAGTTTTTGAGAAAATAAGACATTTACTACATCCCATTGATCGTTGAAAGAAAATTCCAATTTAACGCACAAATACATTATTTATAGGCAGGCAGAACTAAACGTGAATAGGGGAAAATCATCGGTTACGGCGAGAAATAGTTTTTACATTTGAATTTCAAATTTTCTTTTTCCATATAACTTTGGCAGTGTACCAAATATATTCTTCAACAACCACAAAATTTATGGATATATTTAATTGCGCAAACATAGCACCTGCGGAAAATAATTTGGTTTGATGAATTGGTAAAATTGTCGCTGTTAATTTAATAAGAGAGGGTTTAATATATTCCCATTATACCTAGCAAACTTTTAGTAGGGTGGCTTAATTAATAAATCCAGCAAAAGGATTTCTATAATGTAAAATTTAAATTGTAAGGAATTTCTTTAATCGTCAAGGAGTTAATAAATAATAAAATCGCTGAGGAGTATTTATATGAACGTTTGATTTGAAGGTCTAATACGAAGACAGGTACCTGATATAGATGGAGGGAAAAATTGGATTCAATTAACATTTTAATTCTTTAGAATCAGAAGTTTACAAACACTTTAATTAAATAATTATAAAAAGGAATCCGTTAATAAGACTTTTTGTAGGCATGATCCTTTTCAAGGTTTTCCTTTTACGTCTTTGTGATATCGAGGGTCTATGATTCTTAACAAGCTAGAGAGATAGTTGAACAACAAATAACAGGTCAATTGAAAAATCCCCGGCCTAAAATAGTAAAACACATTTTTTTTGCAAAATTCGTTTTTTTTATTCAACATAATTCCCTTCAAGGGTGATACACTGATTATAGCGATCCTCCAACTTTTCGATACCATTTTTGTAGTACGATTTGTCCTTTGCTTCAAAATAGGCCTCAGTTTCGGCGATCACCTCTTCATTCGACGAAAATTTTTTCCCAACGAGCATTCTTTTGAGATCTGAGAACAGGAAGTAGTCGCTGGGGGCCAGATCTGGAGAATACGATGGATGCGGAAGCAATTCGGAATCCAATTCATGAATTTTTGCCATCGTTTTCACTGACTTGTGAGACGGTGCATTGTCTTGGTGAAGCAGGACTTTCTTTTTCTGTAAATGCGCTCGTTTCTCGGCGATTTCAAACGGTCCAATAACGCTATGTAATAGTCGCTGTTGATGGTCCTTCCTTTTTCAAGGTAGTCAATGAAAATTATTCCACGCGCATCCCAAAATACAGACGCCATAACCTTGCCAGCCGACTGTTGCGTTTTTGCACGCTTTGGAGCGGGTTCATCGTGTGGAGTCCACTCAGATGACCGTCGATTGGACTTCGGAGTGAAATGATGGAGCCATGTTTCATCCATTGTCACATATCGACGCAAAAACTAGGGTTTATTACGCGTGATCATCTTCAAACACTGCTCTGAATCATCAACTCGTCGTTGTTTTTGGTCAAAAGTGAGCTCGCGCGGCACCCACTTTGCACACAGCTTTCTCAAACCCAAATATTCGTGAATGATGTGATGTATACGTTCCGTTGATATCTGTAGAGTGTCTGCTATTTCATTCAATTTCAATTTACGGTCATTCAAAATCATTTTGTGGATTTTTTTAATGTTTTTGTCCGTAACAGCCTCATTTGGGCGTCCACTGCGTTCACCGTCTTCGGTGCTCATTTCACCACGTCTAAACTTAGCATACCAATCCTTGATGGTTGATTTTCCTGGGGCAGTGTCCGGAAATTCGTTATCAAGCCGATCCGACAGCCGTCAAATTTATAGACGCGTCTTTTGAAGGTTAGGACTAACTGAAAATCATATGGATTTAGTTCTGGTGCCGCTATTTATGTGTCAGGCCGGGGACTTTTCAATTGACCCTAGTAGATACATATACCACTTTAGTTTAAAGTGGCAACTTTTTGATACTAGAATGCAGTACAGATACGTACTGACTAACAAGAACTTGGCGTACTATTCAAATAGAAATATCGAGGACATGACCTATATGTTAGATATAAACTAACAATCTTGACCTTGCCGACAATCTCTATACTACTAGAGTACTTCCACTTCCTTGCACTAAACCCTAAAAGAATTATACAAAAAGGAAAAGGAAATCAAAAATCCACTCTCCATATTCTTATAAAATGTAAAAAGAGCTTTAGAATTTTTACAAAAGTGTTTCACAATGTATTCATTGACAATAGACTTAAACATTTACTGAACAATACGTAACGAAAATTAAGCCGAAAAGTATTAGAGAAAGCCACAGAGGAAAGACTTTTTTCCGTTTAATACGAGAGTGATGGGCTTATTTGTTACTCTGGTGTACTAATATTTGAAAGAGTTGCTTTCAGCTAGGAAGTTTCACATCATTTCGCGAACAATGACATTTATTTTACGACTGGTATATATTTCACGTCGTAGCACGTGCCTGTTTTTGTCGCTGCTGCCTAGGGTTTTATTTCCACTATTTCAAGTTAAGACAAGCTTAAATATAGTATTAGTTGCATGACAGTTTCCTCGGGAATACCGGCATAACTTCCAGGCTACATTTCTCGAATGTGAATTACGCTCGTGCACCTACAAAACTAATAAAAAATTCTTCTAACGTACAATGCTACAGTTTGGCTAGATTTATGAAACTATTACTGTGGAACAAGGGGCTGCTTAAAAATAAAAAGAAAATTTTATCGTTGTACGCACAATACGAATCGTTGTTTTAAAATTATTAAATTCCAGTATCACCCAAATCCTTAAAGCCACTTTCAGGAACGCTCTACATCTACAGTAATCACTACATAGTATAAAACAAAGTCGCTTTCCCGCTGTCTGTCCCTATGTATGCTTAAATCATTAAAACTACGCAACGGATTTTGATGCGGTTTTTTTTAAAAGATAGAGTGATTCAAGAGGAAGGTTTATATGTATAATACATGCATAATATAGTAGGGAAACACTGATAATTTTAGAGGTTTCTAATGTGATGTCGTAAATAAACACATTTTTTGCGCTTACATTGCAAACGCTGGCTGAACCCTACGAGATAGATCAAAATAATGTACTACAATATTGTACATCTTAAAAGGGTCTATAAAAAAGTCCGGGATAGTATATGTCTATCTCTTAGGGATAACCCACAATAACCATTTTTATCCTTTACTTTTTATGAGAAATAATGACTTACTTACGAAGCGATTGTAGGCAATACAGCATTAATTCTTATCGAAATTAAGTACCTTAAATACATTGTGCATTTAATATAGATCAATATGGCCCTTTACAGCATGTAATTTAAATGAATATTTTCGAAGATATTACAGATTTAAAATGCAGAGACATAGCGGTTGCGGCGGTACCGGCCGGGAGGCCGGTTTGTATTGTCTAATGACAAAAAGACTGTGAATGTTGTATATAAAGACATTCTGTAGTATATTTAGTATGTTCAGGGGGTATCTCTTGAAGATTTCCCCTTTTCGATAATAATCTAAACACCCGTGCGAAGCTGGGGCGGGTCACTAGTAAGTAATATAACAATTTTATTTATATTTGGGGTTTATCTGTAATTTGGCGGCGAATTTTTGTTGTATTTCTTGTCGGCATTCAGCTTATAATTATTTTTTGCTTTGTTTCAATTAAGTCGTATGAGGGAACGGTATTTAGCGTTTGCATCGTCATGAAGTCATCCATCATAATTTCGCGTTGTTTATGATGGTGTTAAGTATCTCGTTGGCAAGAGCGAAAAAGAGTGAAGCTTACGAAAGTACGAGATACTTGAAGTCAAGTCATCATCACTTCCACCTTGGTTGTTGCCACTACCATTAATGACTGTCATTCTTACACGTCCTGTTTACATTTTATCATCACGGTAAATTTTACACAAATTGCTTCCTCTAAACCTTCACGCGCGCACAGCTTTAACAGCACGAGAGGAAATGTAAGGGATGAAAAAATAATATTAACTTGGAGTGGTGCAATTCAGCATTTTTATTTTCTCATTTATGTTGCGTCGCACAATAAATAAAAGAAACAATTTACAGAGAACTAATTTGCCTATTAGTACAAACTATTTGTTCGACCAATTATAAAAATTATCCCAATTGCTTTATGTAGCAGCTGGCAAAATAACTCTACCGTTACTGATAACAATTTGTTCAACAGGTTGATTTGCGGCATGTTGATGAGATAAGGGGTTCAAGTGTTGTAGATGTTGGGATAGATTTAAGTGAATTTTACACGTCTGTCGAATGGGACATCCTGGAGGTGCCTGCAATAAGGTAATTTAATTTACTAACGAATTGCAGTAAGCAATAGAATTAATACGTCGATTTTCTTGTGCAACGCTACCATTCAATGACAGAAATAAAGAACATAAAGCAAAGATACACTTGTCTAGTCCGTGTAGATATATCTTGCTTTTGTTTCTAAAGGAAAACACGGAATCTCGCTCGCGTTATGTGTTAGTTTTCGTTCTCCGTGGTGTAAAGTTTTAGTGATTGATAGATAGTACATATACCTATCTACTTACTGTATAAGTTTAACTCAATTTTTCAGAAACGAAAAGTTCTACACATGCTGTGACGAACCGTATTTAGACATCACCTTCAACATAACAATGCGAAGAAAGACGCTATTTTACACTGTCAATTTAATTATTCCTTGTATGGGAATATCGTTTTTGACTGTCCTAGTTTTCTATTTACCAAGCGATAGTGGAGAAAAGGTACTGTAAATTATCTATTGTCCTATTACAATAATTTACGTTTCCCTTTTGTTATTTTACCTCTAGATGTTTGTATTTCATGGTCGGCTATGTTTACACAGTTTGTAGCTTTTATTTTCGTTTTGTAGAAAGCATGCTCAGGTGCTTTAATTTATTTCAGTTGCGAATTTATCTTTTAAATAATGCGTCTCCGTTCGTACTGTTCTATTCGAAAAGTTTTCATATTTTTCTTTACAAAATTTATAAAGACTGCTGGAAAATAATTACTAATACCCACAGAAAAGCAAACGATTTAAAAAACTTTTTCTACTTCGAGTTTAAGTATCTGAAATTACAGCCCATCAGTAAACATTTCCTTTATTCATTATTCTCGTCGATTAATAATTTCTAGAGTGAAAATGAATTTAGGGCACACTTTGGCATTTTTATGAAAGAAAAGTCGATCAAAATGAATTGCTAAAGGTTTAATAACTTCGATTAATTGGTTGCACTTTCGCACGTCAGTGTCAGATATTAGAAAAAAACTTAATAAAGTTCCAAATAACTGACGTGTTCTTGAAACGGCCATGAAATTGAAAGGCCAAATGGATTTCAACGACCTTTTGCGAATTTTAAATTGCTTTTGCGCCATCTGCGTTTGTACGTCGGGGTTGGAAGAGAATGGCTTCATTATTTTGTTGTTAAGCCCGAATTCCGACTATAAGAACTTAAAATAGTACTTGAGAAACTCATCTGGAAGAAATCGAGCCAAGAGGAAATGACGGGAACGTAACAAATCGGAAAGGAAGTTTTATAAATGGCGTCGAGCCCAAAATTACTTCATATTTAATAAAATAAAACCCGAACTAAAAGGAGTATCTCAAGGGCGTATGTTGGGTCCGCTTCTCTTTCAGCCAAATTGGAGTTAGAAATTTATTTTATAGCAAATAAAACACTGGCCTGAACTGTTAATAAATTAATGCATTAATCTAAAAGGAGTACCTCAGGGGTGTATGTTGGGACCGCTTCTGTTTCATGGAAAGGAATAACGAATTTGATTGACTTTTCTGACTCGGGAAAAGGGGGAGTGGCGATGCAGTTGGAAAATTTCAAAATTTGTTTTTGGGATTTGGATGCTTCAATTATTCGAGTCAAAACGTGACCCAGTTTCGGGTCTTTCTTGGCAAATAGTTCGGTTCCGACGAACACCGTTGGCATGGCTCATAAATTTTAAAGGTGGTCGTCATCACCTCCAATACCAAGTTCAACTGCTTGCACATTCCTGAAAAATGCCGTTCCGAATGTCTGATTGGAGTGAATGAACGGTCGAAATGCCACCCCCAAGAATTCCAATATCTTTCACGTCAAGAATTTCAAATATCTATCCCTACAAAAGAATATTACCAGGCCATTTCATAATCCTTTGTTCTCTCGCGTAGTTTCTGTTTATTATTGTATGTACACGTCTCCTTCGTGAGAACGCATATACATACGAGTCATTTGGCCTAAAAGGATCTAAGAACAGACAATTTAGTGGGTTGCTAGGTGCTATATCCCCAGTCTTGCAGGGGGAATAAAATAATACTTCCAGACATGAACGACAAACAAGCATTCGTGTGAATGGTGGTTCTCTCAGTAACTTTTACTCTTTATCTTGTTTTGTTTTTATTTGATTAAGAAAAAGCTCACTCTTAAGTGCTGTATGAGTCGAAATATTAACTGATCAATGTGTTCTTTATATCCTGCTGAAACAGATCGTTTTGTTGGTCCAACATAAATTAGTCTAAAGTATTGAAATTTTATTTTCTAACCGATTTAGTTTTCTTTATTGCTTATTGAATTTCAGTATTTAAGTTGCAACTTTTGGTTTTTATAAACCTCTATCTTAAATGATACTTATTGTAAACCCCATTGTTTATTACATCCTCTTCTTCATGGTAGCCCAGGCGAGCTGTACAAAAGCAAGGGAATTTGTTGAACAAAGTATAAGTAAAGTCATTAAATGTTACGTTAAATCTACGAAGTACTATTTCAACTTAAGTAAGTGGCTCGTTAAAACAAGAAATAATTTAGATTAATTCCATTAGTTGGAATTGAATCTAGGCATTTGTTAGTTTCAGTTTTATTCCAAAAGTTACGCAAACAGGGTAGTAAACCAAACTTGGTAATTAAATTACCTTTTGGTAAGATTCGCTTTTCGATAAAATAAGTATATGTTGCACTAAATTACTAAATGTGTTAGCCATTGTTCATTTTTCGGTTACTACATACGGCTTAACGTCTTTTCTTCTTTTGTGATTGTTTAGGTGAGCTTATCCATCTCAATTCTCCTATCACTTACTGTGTTCTTCCTACTTTTGGCTGAAATTATTCCTCCAACGTCACTGGTGGTTCCTCTCTTGGGAAAATTTGTTCTTTTCACGATGATTTTGGACACGTTTAGTATATGTGTTACGGTAAGTTAACGTTGAATTAAATTTATGATTGTATTGCTTAAAAAGAATCGCGTTATTATATATGTTTTATAGTACGAGGGTGGATTGATAAGTTTCCGGCCTAACCAAGAGATGACGCCACTAGGCCTACCTTGAGGTGACATTCTATAGTACTATCCTTGGATAGCTTGTAGCTATAGTTTCAGCCCGATCTCCTTGCTAGTGTAGGTTTGACAGCACGCTGAACAAGACGCCTCTGTGGTTTTCGTAAAAATGGAAAAGCAGGAAAATCGTGCTGTCATCAAATACTTTTATTTGAAGGGGTTAACGCCGAAGGAAATTAAAAAAGAGATGGACTCAACACTGGGGACATCCTCCCCGTCATATTCAACCGTTAAGCAGTGGGTTTCCGAGTTTAAAAAGGGTCGTGTGAGCACCTCTGATGGGCCTCGCTCAGGACGCCCCGTTGAGGTCACAACTCCAGATATGATCGAAAAAATTCATCAAATAGTGCTGGGAGACCGCAGATTGAAAGTGCGTGAGATAGCTGAGACCTGTAAGATGTCATATGAACGTGTGCAACATATTTTGCACCAACATTTGCATATGGAAAAGCTCTGTGCAAGATGGGTGCCGCGTTTGCTAACAGTCGACCAAAAATTGATTCGAAAAAACATTTCTACCGCAAATTTGTCATTGTATAAGCGTAATCCAAGCGAATTTTTGCGTCGATTCGTAACCGTTGACGAAACGTGGGTCCACCACTACACTCCTGAAACCAAAGAACAGTCTAAACAGTGGATTGGACCAGGGGAACCAACTCCAAAGAAGGCAAAAACAATTTTTTCGGCGAACAAGGTTATGGCTACTGTTTTTTGGGATGCAAGAGGTATTATATACATTGATTACCTTGCAAAGGGTAATACTATCACTGGTCAATACTACGCAGACTTATTGCAACGTTTGAGCCACGAGGTGAAAATTAAACGACCTCATCTGGCGAAGAAAAAAATCTTGTTTCATCACGATAACGCACCAGCGCACACGTCAATCGTTGCGACGGCTAAAATCAACGATCTAAAGTTTGAATTGATGCCGCACCCTCCTTACTCTCCAGACCTAGCCCCGAGTGACTATTTTCTGTTCCCTAATCTCAAAAAATGGCTTGGCGGTAAGAGATTTGCGGACAATGAAGAAGTAATCGAAGCTGTAAATGGTTATTTTGAGGAGCTTGACGAATCAGTCTATAGAGATGGCATTAATAGACTGGAACACCGCTATGAGAAATGTATCAGCCTTGGAGGAGATTATGTTGAGAAATAAAAAAAAAATTTTTAAAAACCTTGTTTTTCTTGGTCAGGCCGGAAACTTATCAATCCACCCTCGTACTTTTAGTTCAGTCTACTGATTTTTAAATTTTGATTGAGTTTCTGGAATGGAAATAATTAAAAATAAAAAAAAGCAAAGGTGTATATAATAAGTAAGTGATTGTAGGGTTAGAACTAATATAAAAAATTAGAAGAATTCACTAATTTTTGATATTTGGGAAAATGCTCTAGAAAAATTGATTTAATAATTCGAAAAAAATTATCAAATCTGCATGCTTAGAGAATGGTGGGATGTTTTTGGGAAATGTAGGGACTATCTTGTTGTGGTGGTTGAAGTTCAGGTAAAATATTGATTCTACTATGCAAAACTTTAGCAATAGATTCAACAAATAATTTACAAAATAACAACCAGATTATGCCTTTTATAAAGTGCAAAATATTGCATCCATTTTAATTACCTTACACGAATATATCTGCTCATGAAAATGGAATATTTAAATTCGTTAGTACGAATTAATAATTTATAGATAACATTCAAAATGCGCTCTATTTATTGAAAAATGATAGTGCATAAATGCATGTATATGTACACGACGATGGTTTTGCAATTTAACATTTAAAAACTACAAAATTAAATTATTTTGCTAATCACCTGACGGCATTGATTGTTTTAATTAAGATTAAAATTACTATTTTATGAAGAAGAATGTGGGGATATTCAGCTATATAAGTATCGGTATAAAATTGAAAAAAAAAGCAAGAAGTTGTTGATGTAAATCGGCAACTGCATCAACTTCTGTTTGCTGCTCGTGTTTATTCATGTAATTTATTCTATCGTCGTCGGATGGGAAAACAGTTTTTCCTCTGATCGTTTTGTTTTACATTTTCCTCTACGAGATCTTCACTTAATCAGATTAAGAGTTCGCTTGTTTCCACCTTTTTTACATGAAAAATTTATTGATCTTACATGGTTACTTTCAGAGAAAAGGTTGCTTTTCAAAATTCCGAAAACATATCTTATTACATAGCAGTTTGAATTATAATCCGATATTACAAATGCAGGACAAACAGAAACCTTAGTCTACACAAAATTTAATATTATTATCATACGCTTTTACTCAGTAGTTACTTTTCGTTTTATCTTATTAAATATTTCAGTAATAATCTTTTCAAGTTGTCTTAGCACATTGGGGTTTAATATCCCTTGTGAATCTTTTGAATAAATGAGATAGTCTCTAAAGCAATATTAATAACACCTAAGCATCAATTAATATTGCAGATGCAGTCTAGTGAGTTTACTCTGGAACAGTCGTTTTGAAATTATTCAAGAACACTACTCTATAACAACTTTATTCTTTATTGCTATTCCATGTGGTTTTATAGTCCTCTCAACGACCAAAATTAAACAAAAACTCAGCTAGGCAAGGAAGTATTTAGTTACCAAGTTGCAATATAAAGTCTGCAGCTTTTTCTTTCGTAAATCGCAAGCACATTTAAGTCCAGGATTTAATTGTTATCCCTATCTTTCCTCCTTTTCTTTTAAAAAAAAAAAATAACTCGTGAAGATTCTAAATATATACAGGGTGGCCCAAAAGGTATTTATTTAATGAATAAATCGTCTCCAACAGCTAAATTTATATTACTATACGGGGTGTTCATGGATAGAAATAATAGGAATTTCGTTTAAATGACAACACTGCTAAATATTGAAACCAAAATATTTTCTATTATTTCTTTTATGAAAAGGTGGTTGTATTAAATGTTCACTTCCGGTCTCCTACAACCCATGAAATGGCACCATGGGTAAGGAGAGTGTTCATCCATGTTCTTCCACGACTTCTAGTTATGAGAAGACCTCATTACCAATTGGATAGACTAAGAAGGTTTGAATTGGGAAGACTTTCTGCTTGCAACGGTTATGAACTCCATAGCTGCGACGACGGAAACGGCGACGATGGGGTTTTTCCTAGTGACGGCTCCAGGTAAACATAAATCTTTTCGTTGCAGGGTTGTCAATCCGAAGACAGCCCATCCTAAGTCGATCATCAAATTTCCCGAAAACTAGAACGTCCTTCATCCTTAACTAGTTACTTTCTAATCTACGTTTTCTGTTCCCCTGTTTCCTTCTGCTTCTGTTATCTAACTAAACCTTCGTTTCTCAGAAAGTGTCCTACTTTCCCTACTGTCCCTATTTATAATATTTTCATCTTTCTCTGATAACACCACAACATTTAATAAAAGAATATAATATATACAGGGATGAACTAACTCGTGGTGAAATTGGTCCTGCCACCTGTCGTATCCACGGCGTAAATCCACCACCGCCGCCCCCATCGTCGTGGAAAAAGTGCCCAGAAGTTCACAAAGCCATCGACGGGCTTTGCTTCATTGCAGACCATACTCAAAGGGAGGAAGATTCGACGCGAGTAAAAGAAGATTGGAAATATGTGGCTATGGTTTTGGACAGACTATTTCTGTGGATATTTACCCTTGCTGTACTTGTTGGAACGGCTGGGATTATTCTACAAGCCCCTACCCTGTATGACGATCGTATGCCAATTGATGTGCGCTTATCAGAAATCGCTTCGACAACGGCTAAACCCCATGTGGTCACACCGATTTAATTGCCCTGCATTAGATTCTATACGACGAAAGATCGTAGTTTGAATTTTGTTTCGGATCTGGGTATTTCTCGTTCGTTTTTTATATCAGGTAAGTGCTTTTAAAGATTTTTAAACTTTTTGACGTGACAACGTCTTATAATTCGATGGACGCACGGAAAAACATGATTCATGCGGCGTTACCTCGCTCTGAGGCGTTCCATTTAAGGCTTGAAGTGCAAGCAAGAGCGCGGAACGAGCGACAAAGAGGCACAATCGGCCTCCGCGTTCGGCAGCGTTCGACATCTGTCTCTCTCCTACTTGAGTGAGCGATGCGTCCGCGTGGACAGCTGCT
>NW_020438876.1:306799-313254 GCF_000699045.2 Agrilus planipennis | reverse complement strand
TACAACAAAGAATAGAAATTTGTTATGTATATACCTAATAGATATGTGCTACTAACTTTTCGTCGCAGTATGTTACATTTTATTACGATAATTATAAAAATTCTATCCCAAAATTACATACAAAAAGATATTCAGTGTCTTATGTTTGAATATTTAAAAAAAACTAATTATGACGATTTTCGTACAAATAAAATTTTATGCATTTTCCACCATGAATAAATTAAAGGTGGTATTTTATAGTAATTCTGAAAGTTAAGTTAATGTTTGAAGCGGTCACATGGAATTAATTTCGTAAAGGTTACAGTCACATAATTGTAAAGTTGTTAGAAAGTTAGCTTTTAATATGACAGATCTTCTTCCAAATTAAAAAGTTTACCTGTACGGAATGCGCAGTTGAATTTTCATTTGTTCAACTTTATTTCTTTCATTGGTTAAAAAAAGTTGATATTGTTGCTATGAAAGTTACCAAAAAATAGGCAAACAAAAGGAGATTCGCATGTTTCGTTTTTAGCTCAAATTGAGACGTAAAATGAGCTAAGAGTAAGTAGAGGATGTACTTATCTTTGTTACGAACGTTATTAGGACATTTACTGTTCATAATAGTTGGAATTGAGATAATTTACTTGCCATTAATTAGACCAAGAAAGGTAGAGATAGGAGTATAAACTACGACGCGAGTTACACAACGTCATCAATTTGTTCTCGATTACCCGCTGCGCTATAAGGTAGTGCGTATCTCATTTGCATGGGCAAGGAGGTGATACTTTACTTATGTTTCGTGTTTTCTGAGACAGTTGGGAGTAACTACCTGTCCCAAAGCGGGACTAGAGGGACGGGGCTCTTCAAACGTTTTCTTTTCAATTTCAAAAATTGACCCATTCAGTTCTGATTAAGTTTTTACTCCTATTTCTGGTCTTCTTGAATTAGACCAATATTGTGTCAAGCTGCAATACTGCCACGTCAAGAGCGGCTGTGGATAGCTGTTTTAATATCATCATCATCATCATAATCATATGCTCTTATTTGGATTTACCCGGTCTTCTTCTGTTTTTATAAGTATTTATAAAATTATTATTGTACAATTCTGTAAATGACCAATCAAAGAGGTTTTTAAGTAAATTGTAGACTACTCACTCAATAAAACTTATTTCCCAAACCCGTGGAATTATTTGTAACTTATACAATTTACAATGAAATGAAATTAAATATTGAGCGAAATAATTTTCTTTGAAGTCTAGGAAAAAGTTTAGAATGAATGAAATTCTTTCTTGGAAGAAGAAGCAGGAGTAGAGTAAAATATCATATTTAATATTAAACAACTGTTTTGATGTTCTGTTAATCATTTTTGAAAATTTAGTTTGTCTTTTATAAACTTTTTGGTAAAATCCACATGTTAACTTCAGACTGATGTTCTTTATTCAATATATATTTATTAGTTTACGTAAAGAAAATTAGTTGTGTTTGTAATATTCACTCTATTTCCTTGTAAATAGGTACTTAATTTATTATATATGAATTTTCATTAAGTAAAGATCGGATCTATTCAATATATAAATCATTATATAATTACTGTAATGTAATTTGTCCAGAATCTTTCCGACTGCGCCTTGTATGTAAGATGTTATGAGAAAGCTCGTCTTCTATGAAACAAGTGCAATAAACTAAAAAGCACTGTTGATAACAAACCCCCCCTCTGCAAATACGTTAAAAATAGAAAGTACAGGCATTCGCGTGTCGGAGATTGTTATGATTATACGTATTCGCATATTATACCTACGTTCGAGAATTTGAGCGTCGCGTCGCCGTCGTTTTCGTTCTGTTCTAGTGAATAGTGATTAATAATAACTATTTTAAAGAAAGGATAATTGTTTATTACTTTTTCGGTTCCGAGTACGTGAGTGCGCGTTTGGTGATAGAGACAATTTAATAGTGTAGTGTGATTAGAAATACTTACATTAATATTACATCGAAAGAGAATAATGGTAAGTGAGTTGTTGAATCATTAATAATAGTTTTAATAGTTTAAATACTTTCAAAGCGCAAAAGCGCAGGAAAGTAAAGGTTTTTAAACACCTAAGCTTTAGCATATGTACTTAGGTGTATATACATAGTATGTAGATGGTGTTTTTGATTTGAATTCTTAGTGTAATATAAATTGCATGATTTGCAAAAGCAGGAATGTACATAGATATGTACATACATGTAATTCTTGTTCTGTAAGGGATGAAAAATTGTTCCCGACCAAAATATCGAACGGTAAAATTTATTTTCTAGTAGCAAAGCTTTCGTTTCACGCTTTAAACTTAAATTGAATTTACATAGATCCTGGCATAAATAAATCATACCATAAATCAGGAGGCAGCTTTTAAAAATCAGACAAAAGGCTTGATATATTTTGATCGTAATGCAAATGCTTTTTTTATCAACACACCACAAAACTTATTTTTGTATATCTGCATATTTATATGTGTACAAAAAGCCAAAGATGGTTATTAATTATTATTGAATGTATTACTGTTTTTAAAATCCTTTAAAACAAATTATGGATAATAAAAATTTTAATTATTCACTGTATTCTAATTAAACTTTTGCTTTTCATAATATCTAAAATAAATTACGAATATCGCTTTGTCTTTCTAGTTCTTCTTTTGAGTGAAAATGTATAAACTATTATTAAAATTGAATTATATTTAAAATGATACAGTTTATAGGTATTTATGCAGGTAACAAACTTTCTGATTTTATTACTTAAAATGTAAAAATAGACGGTGCATAGAAAGGATTACGCCACTTTTATAAAAACTTGCCCATTGTGATTGGCTCACGGCGTTGTTGTTTGTACAAATTCATTTATCTCTTTGACTTTCCTCTGACATTGATGAAAAACAGGCTCTAGTATGTTCGATGTGAGAATACAGAATTTTATGTGGTAAACAATATTTAAAATGCCGATGTAAAATTACACATTTAGGTAATTCACATTTATTGCTTTTGTTATTTTTTATCCACGGAGCAGCGTTGAAATTAGAAACAATTATTTCTATGAAATATGCAAAATAAACAGTTTAAAATGTTTTAAACATTTGTTCTCATATACTTTAAACAAGTTTTTTATCGTAGCCTGTAATAATAGTAGTGTTTAAATTAATAATTAATAAAATAGTTGTTGTGAAGTCAACCCTCAATATAATATTATCCTTACAGATGTTAGCAAAAATAAAACAAATTAGGCTGATAATTAATTAGAACTCATACTGTCTATTGAACGTTATTATCATCAAGAAATACAACTTAGTTATTTTTTAAATCATATGATAACGTTTAGAATAAATTTTTGGTGATTTTTTCCAAAGGGGCGTTTTTTCCGGGGGCATTTTTCCAGGGTATTTTCTTCCGAGGGTTTTTTTTCGGGGCTTTTTTGATTTGATTATTGTATTTTAAACAATGTTTAAAACATTTTGCCTTAAAGATGCTAACGCAGTGTTGGGGTACATTCAAATTATCCATTTTTAACTGCGGGTATCTATATTTATGTCGAAGATTTTGTTAGAATTATTGTACTTTTCTTAAGGGGCACTTTTTATGAAAAACTAGAGTATTGTTATAAGGTAACTAATTACAAGAAACACACCTTTATTTAAAAATAATTCTGTTGGATTACAACGTATTACATCATAATTCTGTAACTGTATATATTATGGACTATATTCCACCTAACACAATTACTGTTCAAAGATAATGTCCATTGTAAGGGTAAACCACAAGTTCTAGCTTTTTTCTCCTTTTGTAATGTGTACAGTTTGACCATAACGAATAATTCTTCTGTTAACATGACATATGCAGGTCTACCTTAGCTTAAAACTTTTCTGTCATCGATGTCGATTTTAGCCACGACATATAAATCTTTTAGTCATGTTACATATTTTGACCACAACGGCCAATTCTTTCGGTTAAGACACTGAGCACCACAGCGGATAATTTCTCTATTCACAATGTGCTTTTTTATCTTCGCTTGAGTACAATCTACCTACAATAATAAAGATCTTTATTATGTCCTACGTTTAGACGACCAGTTCAAGTCTTTTACTCATAATGTAGAGTGTAGATTTGACTATAACGTATAATTCTTGGGCTTATATGATTTACATATCTAGTAGATTTAGTCTTCTGCCGATGTTATATTTGAATCTTCTGGCCTTATTGTATATTTTGGCCAAAATATCTAATTCTTTTGATCAAGACACTCGTATAATTCTCCCGTTCATGTTGCACCTACGTTTTTGTCACAATTTGCAATTAGATAAAATTCCGTATAATAATGAAGACCTCTACTAATATGACGTATATTGATAACTGTTGTCCACGTTATGTACTTTGAGCAGAACATAATAAATTATCTCTCTCACCTTACATTGTCGTTATATTTTTCTCGGTAATTTGTATGTATTTAGTTAAATGGTAGCTAGATAGAGGAATTTAAAGGTATAACATAGTGTTATGCAAGTTACAGTTTTGAAGATCGAATAAACAAGGATGTAATGTTTCATTTGATGAGTAATTCAGTGCTTGTACCAAACGGTGAAGAAGACAGCGAGGAAGTAGTTTAAGAAGTTTAGAACATAATTGGCGTACAGGAAAACCAAAAATGTAGCTATTTTTAAACGTACCTCGTCTTCAGTTAATATCGAATTAATTTTTTAAAAGATGGTTCCTTAAATTAGTTTTATTTTTAAGTGTAATAGGATTTGCTGGAGATATTCATGAAGAAATTGGATATAGATAGAGATTCGAAAGTTGATCTGCAAGATTACAAACAATCTGTTGAAAACAATCGGTTATTTTTGCAATGTTTAGGCCCTCGTTTACCTTCCCGTTTAGCTGTACAAGCTTTTTAACCACGTTTACTGAACATCGGGGAAGATTTTGATTTTAATCAGTTAAACTATTATCTAATATTACTATTACTGTACAATAATTACTAACCACTGAAATAAATTAAATACCTGAAAGGAATTTACTTAATTCTTATTTTCTAAGAATAGTACATACATAATACAGTATCAGTAGTAAAAATAGTTTATAATGAGTTACAGTGGGGTAAATCAGTCAAAAATCTCCCATATTATTACAGTTCAAAAATCAAAGAAACACATGAAACTGATTTATATGTACATAATATTGTCATAAGTGTTCTTATCTCTTAATAATTAAAATAAACTACTTGAATCTTATTCAATTATCAACAAAATGTGTACGGTTGGTATGCATTTAGACGTAACCCTAGGAGCGAATGAAGAATTACGATTTAGACAGAAATATTCGAAATTATTACGGAGATTAGCCAAAGAGTTGCCATTAGACAGACAAGAGTTGGACAGTCTAGTGATAATTTATTACAAACACATGAAAATTGCAGAGAAAAAGGCAATGACTAAAATCCAATTTCAGGAGCTACTTCATAGCGCGTTGGATTTAACGGATTCTCTTTCTGTTTTCCGAGTTACCGCCACTGCGTGCAAGTCAATCGGTCCTTACGTTAAACTCGAAGAATTTATCAGGGTAATGGCACTTTTTCTGAAAGGGACTTTTGAAGAAAAAATTAAATTTTGCTACAAGGTATAAAACCATAACTAAATTGAGATATTGGTAATGACTTTCGCGGTCGATTGGTGAACTCATGCTGTCTTGATTCGGATCTAAAGGTCGTCGTTGAATGAAGTTGTTTCCTAACGTTTCGCTAGCACGAGTGGTGTACTTCTTCAAAGGTCTTTCCATCTCCGATGCTAGATTTCGACTCTAGTGGATCCGAGCAAGGATAGCATCAGTTCATAACTAAATTATTCATTTGACGACAGTAATTTATTTGTAAAGAAGTCATTAGTTATATTAATGACGATACTTTTGTAGTGTTATGTTGTCACGACTGTAGACGCCACTATCCGTAGGGATGTTATGTTCCGAAATCTCAAAGGGACAGTCTTCACTAGAAATTTAGATGAAGATAGTGATGATATTATCCGAGTAAGATCTTTAAATTCGTCTGATGCGCTTCTACAAGGACAAAAACGTCCTGTTTTTGTTTAATTATTTTTCGGGCAGTTAAAACGTGAAAAATTAATTAAACGCGATTTTAGGACTTGGTGGACCTTATTCAAGCAAAAATGGAACTACATAGAGACGGTAAAATAACCCTTGAGGAATATAAAGAGAGTGTTCAGAGTAATTCTTTATTACTAGAGTTTCTAGGCCCTTGTGTACCGTCTCGCATGGCATCTCGAGCATTTTTATCAACATTTACTGATAAATTGGGCAAATTTTAGAGAAAAAAAACACATAATTACGTTTTCAATTAACACAAGGCGATGGTTTTATACCATTTTGTATATTTTTAGTTAATCTAATTGTATTTTTTAAGAATTTACAACATATTATTTAATTTAGTAACGATAATAATA